>NC_091432.1:160301775-160508945 GCF_964237555.1 Oryctolagus cuniculus
CCACATGGCATGCTGTCAGGTTAGCATCTAACCAACCTTTCAACATGACAGGAAAATTGTTCTTTTCCTCTCTAAAGGGACAGGAGCAAGGAAGCCTGTTCTCATTCTCTATAAAAATAAACTACAACCAGACTTCAAAAGAAATTTCCTTTCATGATGTAAAAACTGTGAGCATTTATTCACATGCTTCCTCATGATCAAAATTCAGGCATACAAAGTTTAAAAGAAAGACAGAAAGAGAAAAGGAAAGGATTGCAAGGGACTGTTAATTCTAAGACATATTTTGGAAATAGTGGTTTTCAGAAATAACTTTCATCTGTTGAACATTGTGTCAGAAGCACAGCCACTGTCTATTTATAATTGACATTAGTAGTAGGAGCTGATCTGCTTGAAAAAAAAAATCATCACTCTATAAATCACACAGTTCAAAAGTCACACCAATCCCAGGAGGGGTACTGCTATTGTTTCGGCTTGGCTGAGTTCTGGTATCATTTATTCTGGTCTATAAATAACATCGCAAACCAGATTTCCTGGAGGGAATAGAACAAAATATTTCTGCTCTTTTGAGAATAACTTTCAGTCCTATTAACGAGTGACTTGTCAACCTCACTGTTAAGATTGTCCTCTGAGTGCAGAGGGAATCTGACTGTAGCAGTTCAGGACACATTCAGCGTAGCCAAGTGTGACCTGGTTTGCGAGCTGATGGACACTGGTCTAGCATTCTAGGGCTGGAGAGAGTGGATGCTGTTTTAATAATGGAAACTCATCTCTAGAGAAGCATTTGAATTCTGGAAAAATTCTGATAAAAAAAGGGGGGGGAGGGAACTGGTTAGAAAAAAAGTTTCAATATAATCTCAATTTGTCAGTTTTCTTTCTTTTTAAAAAAGATTCACTTATTCCCTTGGAAGGCAGAGTTACAGAGAGAGAGGAAGAGACAGAGAGGGACAGATCTTCCATCCACTGGTTCACTTCTCAAATAGCCTCAATGGCCAGCCTGGCCAGGCGAAGCTAAGACACAGGAGCTTCTTCTGGATCCCCCATGTGGGTGGCAGTGGCCCAAGCATCTTCCGTTGCTTTCTCAGGTGCATTAGCAGGGACCTGTACCCAAAGTGAAGCAGCTGGGACTTGAACCCATGCTCAGATGGGATGCCAGCTACACAGGCAGTGGCTTAATCAGCTTTATCACAATGCTGACCCCTCAATTTGTCAATCTTCAAAGAAAGAAAACAATCAAATGGACTGAGGAACTGACCCGAATTAAAGGGCATGAAAGAGATAGGACGATCAAAGACTCCCAGAGATCCAAGATTCAATCTTGGCCAGCAAAACAAATACCTGTCAAGGACATTATCGGGGCAACTGGAGAAATTGGTGTATGGACTGCAGATTAGCTGATAATGTTGTATCAGTATTACATTTCCTGAACTTTGTAATTATCTTATAGCTAGGCTGAAGGATGTGCTGAATTTTAGAAGATACACACTGAAGTCTTTTGGGGCATGGAGTATGCAACCTACTCTAAAATGCTTGATTAAGCAAACATGGCACAATGTTAACAACTTGTAGATCTAGCTGAAGAGTACATGGGAGTTATTTGTAGTATTCTTACAAACATTGTCTGAGTTTCAAATGATACAAAAATAGAGTCCTCAAAATACTAAATTTAAAGAAGTGACTAACAACACATTATAAAAAAAGAAGAAGCAAATGTTCTGGAACCTGGGTTTGGGCAACACACCCTAGAAGCAAACTCTAATGGGCCAGAGAAAAGAACGTAAGGAGAATTCTCGGTGCTCTATCACCGGTGGATGAGCTCACACCCTGATCTGCATGAATTTCTGTCAGCACCAACATCCTCTAAGCCCTGAAGAGAGAGTCTGTGGTCAACAATGTCCTACAAACAAGGATTTTTCCATATTCTCCCACGGAGATTTGAAACCACAGGAAACCCTGTGATGATCTCCAGTCCCAAGCAACCCTCTTTACCTGCTAATGAAAAAACATGAAAATCTAAAACCTGTAGATGGTCATCTAGCTCAGGAAGTGGCATGGCACTCCCATGCCACGCACAAATAGAACAGAAGCCAGCAAAATCACCCTTCAGTTATGCACCTCAGAGTCACTGCCCTTGGGCAGCTCCAAGAGAATCTTAACCCAATTATTATGTGTGTGAGAGGCAGTATTAAAAAACTTTAGGGTTTGTAGTAGCTTTATTCATAACCGGCAAAACTTAGACTCAACTAAGATGTTCTTTGGTAGATAAATGGATACTTAAACAGTGGTATATCTAGACAATGGCATATTAGAGTTAAAAAGTGTTGTTAAGCCAAGAAAAACATGGAGGGAATTTAAATGCGTGTTACTATGTGAAGGAAGATATTCTGAATAGGCTGGTGCCTTGTACATTGTATGATTCCAGTTACATGGCATCCTGGAAAAGTCAAAACCATGGGGAGAGTAAAGAGGGGCTAGCAGGGAGGGAGGAATGACTAGGCAGACCACAGAGGTAGTGGAAACTATTCCACTGGATACAATAATAGTAGGTATATGTCTACATATGCTTGTCCAAACCCATGGAATAAATAAACACACAACCCCAAGAAAAAAGTCTTAGCATAAACCATGAATCTGGGTGACAGTGGCAGAGGACGGCTAAGTTATAAGGGAAAGCGGTACTTCCCACTTGATTTGGCTGTGAAGTAGATTTGTCTGTAACCTGATGAAAAGGAAACCTCAAAGCTGTAATTCAAAAGCTCTCTTCTTTCTAACCTTGATTGTTGCTTCTACTCTGAGAAGGCACCTGATTCCTAAAGATGGGGCCAGAGACCTGGGGTGGACCGAAAGCCTTTGCTTCGAGCTTGTTTCACAAGTCTGTGTCAAGTGGGGATCACAAATCGCGCTACCTGGGAGTGTCTGTGACATATCTGAAGCACAGGGTAGAATCAGAGGCAGTTGGAAGACCCTGAGCATCAGTTGATAATCAGGGAAAGAAAAAAAAAAGAGCCTCTTGAAGCAAGTTACCCAAGAGCATCATAATGCTTTAGTTAATTGCTTGCTTTCTGACCTTAAAACATTTTAGAAATGAGAGGCTTTGAAGATAATCTAATTAGCTGGAGTGTGTTACAGTTTGAGAAGAATGGTCAGGAGTCCTTCTCATCCTCTCCTCTGCTCCACGGAATTCATGGGGACAGAGTCAGCATCCGTCCTATGGATCTAAAATACTCATCAGCCTTCTGGTGTTCAAGAGGGATACTGGGTGCAGGGCATTCTACAGAGGGCTAAACTCACAGGCTACTTTGATTTTTCAGCATGAGCCAGCCCAAAGGTAGGCTAAGACAGCGCAAAGCTGGCTTGGGGAAAAGAGTGAGTCTGGTGCTAGAAAGAGGAACCACGATGAAACTAGGAGCTGGGCCACTGGCTGGGCTGCAGATGCCCTCAGAGGAATCTGGGAATAGGGACAACCAGGGACATCATCTGTAACCTAGGCAGCAACCGGAGCTGGGTTTCCAACTGGTCAAGAGTTCTGGCACTGTGTTGTGGTGCATGGCTGATTTGGGGACTCAGGTACAGGTCCTCTGAGTGTCAGGATCCTACCAATCCCTGGCCAGAGAGGAGGTTTGGGGACTGCATATGGCAGAGCTGTGGAGCGCTCTGTGTAGGGTGGGGCAATACAGCAGGATTCTTAGAAGTGGGTGGGACTGTCTGTTAAGCATTCAAGTATTTAAAGACCAATAGTTATGCATTATGGTTATGCATCTGGTTTAGACTCTGGGCCAAGCATAAGGGTGGATGGAAAAAGCATGGGTAGGGAAGTTCTGTTACTGAAATGGGGCTGGAAGCATCCTTGGGGGATGCTTGGAGAGCCATACGACACCAGTGTTTCACCTTGTGACTGTGCAATGGCTCTGGTCCAGGAAGACTAGATTAATTCTAAGCCCCACCAAATGGTGGGAGCAAGATGCTTCCTCTGCTGCAATCATTCCTGTCTCAGCCTAGCAGGGAGATGAGGGAAGAGAATGCTAGGTCCAGCTGGGAAAAGCAGAGACAACAAGTCTGGAGCTAACCAAGATAAAGCAAAAATGTTGGCACCTGTTATGAAACAGAAGGGCATGAACTATTTGAAATGTAAGACGAAGTATGAAAACTAGAGGGCTCAGCTTCCAAATTTGCAGAATCCTGCCTACAGCTGCTCAGAGAAGCCTAAAGCAGGCTCCAGCTGACACGTTCATCACTGCAGTGCCCTTTGCTGGTGCTTTTTAGTTTCAGTCTGACCCACTATTCTCCAGGGAATGGAGAGCTGTAATCTGAAAATGAAGGCATGATATTGTCTCATGACAAAGCATTTTCTGTGTGTCATACACTATGCTATAGCCATCCCAGACATTAACTCATACTCTTTCCAACAGATCTGTGAAATGGGTTCTTCCATCCTTGCCCTCCAACTGTAGAAACAGAGTCTCAAAGACATTAAAACAACATGGTCAGGTTCATGTAGCTTGCACATGGCAGAATAGGGACGTGAATCCAAATTCCTGGTTCTTGAGCACAAAACCGATGATGCAATTAAACTGTGTTAAAGCCACACTGATATGCTGGGAAGTTCTGAAGACCAATATAGAGCCACGGTTAACCTAATTGTGTCAAATTGCATACTTGTGGAGGTTCCTGCAAGGACACGGTATCCATGAGGGCTGCATTTTACAGCCTGGTCAGCCTTCTTAAATGCTCCTTGTTTTCCTGGAATCTCTTTCCTTCGCACCCGTCAGATCACAATGCAGGAGAAAAGAGCCCATGCATGTTGAGTATGTTTTTTAAAGAGAGCGGCTCACTAGGCTAATCCTCCACCTAGTGGCGCCGGCACACCAGGTTCTAGTCCTGGTCGGGGCGCCGGATTCTGTCCCGGTTGCCCCTCTTCCAGGCCAGCTCTCTGCTGTGGCCAGGGAGTGCAGTGGAGGATGGCCCAAGTCCTTGGGCCCTGCACCCCATGGGAGACCAGGAGAAGTACCTGGCTCCTGCCATCGGATCAGCGCGGTGCACTGCCCACAGCGTGCCGGCGGCGGCAGCCATTGGAAGGTGAACCAACGGCAAAGGAAGACCTTTCTCTCTGTCTCTCTCTCTCACTGTCCACTCTGCCTGTCAAAAAATAAAAAATAAAAAATAAAATAAAAAAAATAAAAAAAGAGAGAGCATTTTCAAGCATTTCTTCTAAAGCAACTTGAGTTGATTCTATTACCCCCAGCTGCCTCTACACCATGCCCTTTTCCCTGTGCAGACGTTTGAATGAACACTCTTCTCCTCCATATAGAGGTATGCAATATTCAATGTAAATGCCTAGCGTCAGAGAAGAGGAACTTTCCAAAAATAATGATAGATTAATGATTAATGGTGAGATTACTATTAACACAGTTGAAATAGTAACTAACAGGACTAAGGGGCAATCCAATTTAGAGAAGTAAAACAATTTCGGTTTCAGTGTTTTGTCAATTTTTTTAGACTTTTTAATCTTTGATTATCATTCATATTAAATAATTTAAGGAGATGCAAATCCAGTCTGGTTCTATCTGCTTCACTACCCCTGCCTTTAATTTGAATTAGTAAAAATATAATATTTAGCTTCAGCAAATTAGCAGACTTCTCTTTACTTTGGGGTAACAGTTTAATAAGTATAAAAATTTTTTTCTTTGTCCCTTTGCTTGTATATAATATACCTAAAACCATATTAAACAAGAAATCAGGGGCTAGCGCTGTGGCACAGCGGGTTAACGTCCTGGCCTGAAGCGCCTGCATCCCATATGGGTGCCGGTTCTAGTCCCAACTGCTCCTCTTCTGATCCAGCTCTCTGCTGTGGCCTGGGAAAGCAGTAGAAGATGGCCCAAGTGCTTGGGCCTCTGCACCCGCATGGGAGACCTGGAAGAAGCTCCTGGCTCCTGGTTTCGGATAGGCGAAGCTCTGGCCATTGCGGCCAACTGGAGAGTGAACCAGCGGATGGAAAATTTCTCCCTCTCTCTTTCTCTTTCTCTCTCTGCCTCCCCTCTACCTGTATAACTCTGACTTGCAAATAAATAATAAAATTAAAAAAATTAGAAATCAATTCTATCTTAAGTGAAAGTCAAACTTCAGAGGCCAAGTTCAAAAATTTATTTCCTGTGCTCCAAAACCCAGAATGAGGGTTCATTAATAAGATGGGATGACCACAGTGTCCCCCTGGATCTCCCAAGAAAACATTTAAGCAGTGAGGTCAGTTGCATTTATCTGGGTTACCTAATATATTGTTGTCCTTCTTATTCTCATTTTGTTCCTGATTCACTTGGAATCAATTTGTTTGTCCAGCTTCCCAGAAAGTAAAAAGCAAAAACAAAAAATTCTTCTCTTTCTAAACATCAATCAAATTTATGAAACTAAAAAATTGATCATGATAGAATAATTTGAAGGTTCACTTTAAAAGAGAAAGTAACTAAATTAAGAACACATAATATTTAGTGCAAAATATTCTAGAGATGTCTACCAAACACTAACATCTTTAAATAGGAGGACATTGATAAATCTTGTACACATCAATTTGTGAAGAGGTTTTATAATTTTATTCAGTAGATTGTTAGAGATTTTTCCATCTACCACTCACCCATCTATGGACCCAAGATGTCTTATAAAAGGATGAAAACAGCTTAAGTTTATTAAATTTTCCTTTCCTGGTAGGCAGGAAACTAGCATTCGGTGCCAGAAAAATTAGATTCACTTTGTGGAGGGGGGGAATATTCCAGAAAAAATGACTATTTGGTTGAATATTTTTCCAAGGATGATATAAGAGGAAGGGTGAGGAAATCAAAAGCAATTATAACAAGCCTTAACCACATGCTTCAGTTGGGAAAGGAGATTTCAGTAATGAGGAAGAAGAACAGAACACTGCTCACCTGTCTGATTCTGGCAGTGAACAGGAGAGAAAGCAATATCATCGAGGGCAACATATCCTCCTTTGGGACCATTGAAAGCAACTTCAAAAATAACCTGCAGAGAAAAATGACATATTGTCACTGTTTATATAATTCCTGTTAGGCTTACACGCTCTTAATCATGATTTTAATTTTTTAAAGGTTTATTTATTTGAAAGCCAGAGTTAGAGACAGACAGACACACACACAGACAGAGACAGAGAGACAGAGGTGTCAGTCTTTCATCCACTGCTTCATTCCTCAAATGGCCACAACAGCTGAGGCTGGGCCAGGCCGAAGCCAGAAGCCAGGAGCCCGGAGTTTCATCTGGTTCTCCCACATGGGTGCAGAGGCCCAAGCACTTGGGCCATCTTCTACTGTTTTCTCAGGCGAATTAACAAGAGACTGGATTGAATCAGTGCCCATATGGGATGCTGGCATTGAAGTTGACAGCTTAATCTGCTTTGCCACAGCTCTGGCCCCTTGATTTTAATTTAAAAAATTGTTTTAAAATCGCAATTTGTGTATTTAGCCTTGATATTCTTTTTTTTTTTTTTTTTAAAGATTTATTTGTTTATTTATTTGAAGGGCAGAGTTACAGAGAGGCAGAGGCAGAGAGTGAGAGAGATCTTCCATCTGCCGGTTCACTCCCCAGATGGCTGCAATGGCTGGAGCAGTGTTGATCTGAAGCCAGGAGCCAGGAGCCAGGAGCTTCTTTTGGGTCTCCCACGCAGGTGCAAGGGCCCAAGGATTAGAGTTTTCTTCAGTTATTTTCCCATGTGCATTAGCAGGGAGCTGGATCGAAGTGGAACAGTCAGGACTCGAACCAGCACGACATGGATGATCGCATCACAGGTGGTGGCTTAACCCACTGCACCACAACACCGGCCTCTTAACCATGATTTCAATGGCATGTCAGACCAGGTGGTACTAAGTTATAAGGACTTGTGTGCACTCCAGTTACCAAATACTGGAGTTTGCGTGACATCCTACTCAACTTGTCATTTCTTTCAGGGAGAATGAAACTGCTATGGCCTGAATGTTTGTTCCCCACTCCCACCACCACCCCTCCCGCTAACAAAGTCATATATTGACGTCCTATTCCCCAAGATGATGTTATTAGGATTGGGGTCTTGCCTGGTGTGGATATGATCTGAGTGGTCCCCCCAGGGTTCAAGTGCTGGAGGTTTGGTCCCCAGAGTGCAGATGTTGAAGCGCTGGGACTGTTAAGAGGCGAGGCCTGGTGGAAGGTAATTACATCATGGGGCCAACCCTGCCCCCCACCCCACTGAATGGACTGATGCTTGTTTTAGGCATCCCCATGCACACACACTTGGGCCTTCGAGTTTGTGGCTGCTTTCCATTCTGTTTCTCTATCAGAGGCTCCAGCCAGGAGAATGGCACCTGCAGCTGCCAGTGTACCTCATCTCTATAAAGCGGCCAGCCTTGAGAACACTGTTGGAGCAACACAAAGCTAACTAATCCTCCTTGCAGGGCCTTGCCCTCATGCATGGGATTAGCGCTCTTAGAAAAGAGGCATAAGGAAGCTGGCTCACCCCTTCCACTACATGCAGACACACAGAGAGAAGGCGTCATCTATGACCCAGGAAAGGGGTCTTCGCCAGACACCACATCTTTGGGTGCTTTGATATGAGACTTCCTGATATCCAGAACTGTGAGAAATAAATCTCCGTTGTTTCTAAGCTATCCAGTTTAGGACATTTTGTTAAAGTTGTCCAAATGGACTAACACAGAAAACCTGAACTGGTGTTTTACTGATCTCTCTTGAAACCGTCAGCTGGTGTCCATGTAATTTCTGATGGAACTATAAAATTAATCAGCATTAAGAACTTCAATGACAGGAAAAACAGGCTAAGCAAAGAAAGTAGGTCAGGTTCTTCCCCTGCTGTCCACAGGCAGCTGAGCCCCTCTCAGTCCCTTTCCCTTCCTCCTAGTGGAACTCTACGTGAGGAGCTGGACCAGGCAGCAGTCAAGGGTGAAAACACTGATCTCAGCAGTCCAGACATGTTCCTGAGGGTAGAGAGCACATGGTTTCACGAATTCAACTTGAACTCTCCAAAATACAGTGGGAGTCCTGGAAGTATATCTCTGGCGAGGAGTAGGTGAGTGGTTTGTGAATGCAGAAACAGATCTGGACAGCGAAGGGTTAATTAAGTTCACAGACTTGACACAGGTCCATGACACTGAGCTCTCAGGGCGCTGCTTGATAAACAAAATGAGTGACAGAATTTGCTTCCTACTGGGCAGGTGCAGTAAAAATACAAGCATTTCTGCTCCGGACATGCTAATGACAGCCCACGTGCCAGTGTGTTCTCTCCTGCTCAGAAAGAACGTCTCTAATGTTTGTTTTGCCTTTTTAAAATTCATTCGAGAATATGGTGACATTAAAGTCACTGATGTGTGCAGAACAAGTTTCTCTTCCTGCCAGTTTGTAAGAGCATGTAATACCAGCCAATGGGTTCACAGTAGAAGGGCAGAATTACATGTGTGTGGACCCACAGGGTATAGACGGAGGTTCAGTGTACCACTGCAGCCTCTCAAGTGCCAGTCTGTACACATTCAGCGAAGTCGCCCTCCCACAAATGCTGCCCAGAAAGTTTACGGCTGTGCGAAAGGAGAAACACTGTCAGCGTGCCTGGGTGTGTGACTCATTCCATTGTGATAAGAAGGCAAATTTCCTGCTGTGCATGCACTTCTCTTTCTCCTTGCAACCCAAACTCACTAAAAACTTTCCACTGGGCTGCCGGAGCAAACCAAGGCCTGGTCAGACTTTGGGATAGGAAATAGCTCACATTCTGCAAAAGGCACTCTGCTCTTTCTGGGATGGCTGGGCCAGGGGGTGAAGAGCAGGAGAGGGATGGGGTGCAGGGAGTGGCAGGCTCACCATCCGTAGATGGAACATGTCAGAAGCCAAAACCCGGCCCCCGTGTTCTCTGCAGCTCCACAGAAGGCTCACAGATGGCACACTGAAAAGCTGCCAGAGGCATACTCTGCTGCTTTTGCACTTTAAAGGCCACTGGAGAAGGTACCGCAAAATGCACAAAGTGACAAGTGGAGGGTGCTAATAACTCATGGTAACGAAGAGTCTACATGCAGCTCCAAGTCCTTACACCAGTCCCACACTTAGAGCAGGCACAGGGCCGCACCCACTGATGCTCAAGGTGCGGAGGGTCTGCAGGCAGAGCTGAGCCGCCTCCTCCAGCTGGAGGTCATATCTGAGTCCAGGAACTTTCCTAAGCTCTCTGGCATTCGCCAGCTGTGTGACCCAGAAAAAAGATGTTGAACTTTTTGGACATTCTGTTTTCTCCTTCCTCGTCTGTAAATATGGGGATGATTTTATCTGGATTTTGTTGGATGGTCAGTACTGAATACACTAGTCAGTTCCAAAACACATACATAGATAGAGATATCTATGCATCAGGTCTACAAGGGCAAATAAACATAGAGATGTCACAAGTACTCATCTTTGTGGGATTGGCCCAAGGCCTTTTAATTTGCTTCTCTGAATTTTCTAATTCTTCTGCGTTGCACATTTATCATTTATGTAACTTTAAAACATTCTAAAACCAAAGCACTATGGTCTGTTTCACCCAGGATGATTGAAGAAATGTTTATTTCTGATTTTATAACATTTATCCTGCAAAGAATGAAATAAGTCTCCTCCCCTCCCCCCCAGATAGACAACTCCCTGAAGTCAAGGTAACCTTCACTTGATCTTGGCCAAAAGGCCGAGAAGCAATCAAGGTAACCTTCAAAATTGCTCTCAAGGATGGAAGCACAGGGGTGATCTGGGGTTAGATGACTCTGAGCCCCTCTGTGAGGTCTCCACGGCCACAGTGCAGGGTTCAGAGGGACAGTGTGCCATGAGCACTTGGTAGTTGACTGGATTTTCTTCACATTTATTCTTATGGAAAATATTCTTGCTAGAAAATGAAAATGACAAAGAAGGAAGGCAGAAGGAATACAGAGGAAGGAGCTGCAGAGGGGACCAGAAAGACTAAGACTGAGGTACAGCAGGGGTGGAAGGGGAAAGGGATCTTGGTCAATGGGTGCAAAGTTACAGTTGGATAGGGGGAGTAAGTTCTGGTGCTCGGGTGCACAGTAGACTGACCACAGTTACAAACAACATGTGCTGGGCAGCAGGATTTCAGCCTAGCCGCTAAGACACCTGCAAGCTATGTCACAGCGGCTGCTTCAATCCTTGGCTCCAGCTCCTGATTCCAGCCTCCTGCTAATGCAGACCCTGGGAGGCAGCCATGATGGCTCGAGTAGTTGGGTTCCTGTCACTCATGTGGGAGACCCAGATTGAGTTTCCATCTTCTGGCTTTGGCCCTGGCCCAACCCTGGCTTGTTGTAGGCACTTGGGGGAGTGAATCAACAGATGGGAAGTTCTCTCTTATCTGTCTCTTTGCCTCTGCAATCAATTTTAAAATGCTTTTAAAACTACAATATGTTATACACTTCAAAATAGCTGTAAGAGAGGATTTTGAATGTTCTCACCAGAAGCAAACCATAAATGTTGAGGTGACAGATGAACTCATCACCCTGATTATATTATCATATGAAGTATACATGAATTAAAACATCATATGGTATCCCATAATTACGTACAATATTTTTTGTTAGTTTAAAATAACAGTTAAAAACAATTCAAAATAAGCCCACCTTAAGACAAAAACTAAAAGGATTGAAGTACAGCAGAAAAGAAAAACCGACCCTGAGGAGGGAAAGTATTGGCCCCCAAAGCTGTGCAGGGCCAGATAGGGCACAACTGGTCCCTTGCATACCTACCTCCATGGGATAGGGGGCGCTGAACTCGACTTCCGCCAGATTCCAGGCAGCACTCCCTGGGGCGTCCATTTTCCAGATCTCCTCATAGAGGCCGGACCCATCCCGAGTGTAGAGGGAGAAGACGTTGTCATTCCCCTGCTGGAGCTGGTAATAAAAGGACAGGCAGCCAGACATGGGCGCCGTGGTCATGGGGGAGATGAGCTGCGCCACCTCCTGGAAGTGCTTGACGTAAACGGAGTCCACGTACATGTAGTGGCCTGGAGATCACACAGAAGGAAGATGTGTCAGACGGGAGGGGTTTGCAGATGAAACAGCGTGGGCCTGGGGTTTGCTTCTCCATAATCCGGTGGGAGCCGGGGGAGGAAGCAAGTGAAAGACGTTGGGCCAAGAGTGGAAAATACTGCAGGTGGGAGCCAGGGACACCAGGTTTATTGTTCTTGGTGAAATACAAGATGAGACCTGCTCTTTTTGCATGAAATATAAAAACATACAGAGAGGTAGAGGCGTCATTTGTACAGCGCCTGATTTTTCACAGGCTGAACCCACTCCTGGGGAGGCACAGAACATCACCCGAGAAGCCACCCTCCTATGCCTTCGCTGAGTAATTCACTTCCAAGAGCATGCAAGGGCAGTGTCCATCTGTTGTCCAAGGGCGGAAGACCCACCTGGACATCTTTACAGGATGTGCAAAATGTCCCTGTGTGCATTTTGAACGATTCTGAAGCCAAACCAGATGGCAATTTGCACACATTAATAGAACATACAGGCTCCTTGGCACTGCAGATAAGAGTGTGAACTTGTGAAGTTGCTCCTGGCAGGCCTTGTTGGCCTCTAGGCTTGGAGGCTGACCTCCACCGGAGGCCTCTAGGTGGGGCAGAGTGGGGAAGGCTGGGAAGGGAACTGAGTGTGAAACCTGCCCTACTCCCCACCAGCTCCGGGCCCTTACACAAGTTTCTGTATTTGTCTGGGCCTCAATTTCCTGATGTCTAGAATGGGAATCAAATACAGCAGCTGCCCCCTGCACCTGGGAGAGATTGGTTCAAGGACTGCTGGGGACACTACAGTCTGCGGATGCTCAGGTCTCTTATATAAGATGGAGCCGTATTTCCATTTAATGAGCCCAGGTCTTTCTGTATACTTTAAATCATTTCTAGGTTATTTATAATACCTAATAAGTGTAAGTGAGGTTTGAATTGGTGTTACATTATATTTTTTTTACATTGTATTACTTAGGGAATATTGACATGAAAATAAAGTTTTTACATGTTCAGTATACACATAATTTTCTTTTCCAAATTAGTTTCCTCTTTTAAAAAAGATTTATTTACTTATTTTAAAGGCAGAGTGACAGAGAGAGAGAGGAAGGGAGGGAGAGTGGGGAGGGAATGAGAGAGAGAGATCTAGAGAGAGAGAATCTTCCATTTGTTGGTTCACTTTCCAAATGCCTGCAACAGCCAGGGCTAGGCCAGGCTGAAACCAGGAGTTAAAACCTCCAGATCTCCTATGTGAGTGGCAGGAACCCAAGTACTTTGGCCATCATTTGCTGCCTCCCAGGCATATCAGAAGGGAGCTGGATAGGAAGTAAGGTGGCACAATCCCAGGTACTCTGTTATGGGATGCAAGTCCTGCAAGCAATGACTTAACATGCTGTGCCACAACACCTGGTGCATCTAAGCATTTTTAGTGCATAGTTGGTGGAATTCATAGATGTGGAACAAGTGAATGTGGAATTTGTATGAGCACCAAAGAAAATTACGTGTGTAAAGTGAGTAGCATGTGCCTGACACACTGTAAATGCCTTATATATTTATAATGAAATAAAATAATGCCATCAGTGTTTCTAGGGCTATAGTCTTTTCTTTTTGTGTAAAGGATAGTTATTATTATTTGCATTTCTTTTTTGTAAAGATATATCTATTTATTTGAGAGGCAGAGTTACAGAGAGAGAGGGAAGACACACACACACACACACACACACACAGAGATAGAGGTCTTCTATCCACTGATTCACTCCCCCAATTGTTACAACAGGAAGAGCTGGGCCAATCTGAAGCCAGAAGCCAGGAGCTTCCTCTATGCCTCTCACGCTGGTACAGGGGCCCAAGCACTTGGGGCATTTTCCACTGCTTTCCCAGGCCATCAGCAGAGAGCTGGATCAGAGGTGGAGCAGCCAGGACACAAACCAGCATCCAAATGGTGCAGGTGGAGGCTTAGCCTATTACGCCACAGTGCTAGCCCCTACTCCTGATGTTTAAAATAAATAAAAACACTCTCACAGATCCCCCAAAATGTCACAGCCTCTATACACAGTTCCCACTGCTCCTAATGAGCATGTTGGCCTTGGATTCTTCTTAGACCTTGAAAACCATTTTTCCCCAAATTTTGTTCCTACCTAATCCCAGCTTAGTCTCTGCTTATTGAAAGCCCAAACTGACCTAGCCAAGAAGAAGGAGATCAGCTCCCTAGACTGAGGAGTGTCTGCCTCCAAGGATTCCAGAAGACTCTCAGGGAATCCGAGAAACTTCACACACCTTCTTGAAGTGCATAACTGTGCTCACCTGGAGAACTCACACTTGTCCCCATTATAAATTTATCATCTTTGCAACTGCCAGGCATCTGGTATCTTGGTTAAAGGATATGGAGTCACTTGCTGGGTGGACAATATTCTAATCTGTGCATTTGCAGCTGATGTGCCTCATTAGCAACTCGGGCTGAAGATGCTGGGCCAAGCCAGCCACAGTCATATTTCTGACCCCAAAAACATGCAACAAACACAATGTGACCTGCCCAAAGTGAGTCAGAGAGGCTGCTGGGAATCAGATTGAGACTGCTGACGCCAAGTCTCACATGGAGCCACGAGGCCAGACCACACTCCACCGCCCCTTTCCCTCTGCATCATTCATCTCCTGCCAAAGCTGGGTACTATTTACTGATCAGTGAGTAACAAAGGTTGCTCATTGTACGACTATCATCTTACCTGAAGGGGTGGGGGTAATTCAGAAATCACCAGTCAAGGGTCCGCCCTAGAGGCCAGGAGGGAGGAAGGACAGCTACTCAGGCTGTGTGCCACTGGGAACACTCTGCTCTGAGGAAGACAGCCAACGGCTGGATGAGTGCAGGTGCCATGCTATGCTCCTTTCCAGAGAGAAGACAGAAGGTGCTGGGAGGACTTGAGACATTATGTGTAGCATCTGGTGTTATGAGCGGCTTCCAGCCCAGCCCAGTGAGGCCAATGCTCCTTTCTGGCCCAGGATTCCAGAACTTCCAGACCCCTCTGCCAGAGGAAATTGTTGTCAGATCCTTAAGCCTGAGTAGGATGACCGAGACTGACAGGATCCGATAACCACCCAAATCATCAGGATCCTGCAGGCCACAGAGAGTTTAAAGTATTAAAACTCTGAAAACTTACTGAAACTCTGAAAGAGGCCGTGCAGGGGGACAATGGGTTTCCCAGGAGATTAAGAATTGAGCAGAATTTTTTCTTTCACTTTTAAAATGCAGTTATTTTAAGAATTGCAGCAGGACAGAGAGGGACAAGATGAGGGGGAGGAAGAATGAGAAGGAGAGGGAGATCGATCTCATTTGTTGGTTTACTCCCCAAATTCCTACAGTAGTTGGGGCTGGTGCAGGCCAAATTTGGGAGCCGGGACCTCAGTGTAGATCTTCCACATGGGTGGCAGGGACCCAAGTACATGAACTATCACCTGCTGCCTCCAGGGTATGCATTAGCTGGAAGCTGCAACCAGAGTGAGAGAAGAGACACTCTGATATGGGAGGCAGATATCCAAAGCACCATCTTAATCACTAGGCCAAATGCTCAACCCAAGAACTAAGAATCTTATGGCTGCTCCTCTCAAGTCTGCATCGCTTTTCCATATTCAGAGTGGAACCCATCTATCATTCTCTGACCATGGATTACACCCAGAAGTGTGTACGAAAACAGTTTCGAACAGTTGAAAGATCCCGATGCTCAGTAACACCAGCCAAAGCTCAGGTCCCCTCTGGGATGAAGCTGAGAGTGCTGGTATCTGTTCACCTTCTTCTAAATGGGACTCTTCCCTCTGTCTGGCAGCAGCCATCTGTACCACCGAAACGTTTCATGTGGAGTGGAGACAGTGGCCCATAGTGGGCAACCATTTTCCCTTGGATTAGGAAAACTCTCAGGGCAGTTCCCCACTGTTTGTTTTCAAACAGTCTGGCTGACCAGCATTCCCCAAAGATTGCCCAAGTCTTGCCATGATGCCAAAGGCATTCTCTGACTCAGCTGAGACCCAGCCCTGCTGGCCACATTTGCACTCCAGTTGCATTGTCCACAGTGTTGCTGGTTGTACAGGCTAGGGAGCCGCCTGGGTCTGAAGAAACACACACCAGATGGAAATACCCACTGCTGGTGGTCAGCACCCAAGACTGCACGTTAGCATGGCTGCCCCCACGCCACCAGTCTGATGACTTTAGTTCTAGGGGTTCAAGTGGCTCTTAGTATAGCAAAGGCAAATCCAATCTTTTTATATAGCATTTAAGGATGATTGTTAATTGGGAATTCTCCTAATCTCTTCTAAGACATCAAAGCCAAGAACAATGGGTATTGACAAGAACTTCTACTTTCCAGGGTGGTGCTAGACCACATATGCTAAGTGCCAGCATGCGGCACCCAAGCCAGCTCTACGAATTTTAGCTCCTGCCTGTATACATGAGAAGGCTAGAGTTGGGGCAGGGAGACTGGAGACAGGAGGGTCTTTGAAGAGAGCTGTCATGGAGCTGGTCTTCTATGTGCTTCCTTTCAGCCTCTCAAGGGAAGAAGAGAAGCTCCCGCTTTTCTTACCTTGACCCAGGAGGGGGCTGAGGGAAGTCACTGTGGAAAGGGGAGAGGAGGGAGACTGCCACCTCCCCTCATCCTCTCTCCTGTGTGCAGACATCTCCCAGGCTCTGCAACTACTCAGGCCTTGAGCTGAGCACACCAGGGTTCTGGAGAGAACTTCATCAGTGGCAAGTGGAATTTGTGGGGTATGGAGACTGGTGCCTGACGCTTGACTGCAGCCATCTAAAGGCAAGAAGCTGATGGCAGGGGCCCATGAGGAAGAGTGGACAGGAAGGACTGTTGCCAGAGAGCTCCCAGGTTGAAGGGGCAGAGACACCAAGTCTTCCCTTCAGCTAAGTAGGCAGAAAAAACTGGCTGGGCTCAGTGCCTTGAAGAACTCATCTCAACAGGGCTGCCTGCCAGCACAGTAACCCCCAAAGAAAGGGGCTACTGTAGGGCACCACTGCTTACTAGCACTTAAGGGTAGTCTTCGACGGCCAGCCAGAAAGTGCACTGTCCCCACCCGTAAAGTGAGATTCCTCAATGGTGATGACAGAAATGGCCAGAATCTGCCCATTTGCAGCATGAAGACATCGGTTCCAGATCAGACAGCACCAGGCAAGTACAACTTAGTGTCCTCAGCCTTGCGCTTTCTGTTCTGTCCCCCAGAAGTCTTCCCAACCCTGAAGGAGCCAGAGCAGCCCGGTGAGCAGGAGAATAGGAAGGGAGGAGCAAAGTGAAGATGAGGGGAGACACAAAGCACAAAGCTTTCTCTCTGCTGCTGCTCCACGCTCTGGCTGGGGCAAGAGAAGAACTGCGTGAGATAATGGAGTTGTGACTTGACTGTGACTTGACTGAACTTAACCCCTGAAACTGAAGCTATTTATTAACACCTGGAAATGGCTGGAAAGCAAAATCATCCAACAGCAGGGACGGGAGATCCAGCAGAGCTTCCACAAAGGCAAGGAGAAGAAAATAAAGCTACTTCCCCACCAGGTGCTTATGCCATGAACCAAGTGGTTCAACACAGAGGGTGAATGCATAACTGCTGGTAAGATTATGTTTGAGGGGCCAGCACTGTGGCTTAGTGGGTTGAGTCACTGTCTGTGGCACCAGCATCCCATATGGGTGCTGGTTCAGGTCCTGGCTGCTCCACCCTGGTCCAGCTCCCTGCTGACGCACCTGGGAGGGTGGTGGAGGATGGCCCCAGTGCTTTGGCCCCTGCCCCCATGTGGAAGACCAAGATGAAGCTGCTGGCTCCTGGGTTTGGCCCAGCCCAGCTCTGGCCATCCCAGCCATTTGGGGAGTGAACCAGTGCATGGAAGATTCTCTCTCTCTCTGTCTCTCTGACTATGACTTTCAAAATAAATGGATACTTCTTTAAGGAAAAAAAAAAAAAAAAAAAAGATGATGCTTGAGCTCAGTCCAAACCAGATGAATTAAGGAGAGATGATCTATCCATCTCATGGTCTTTGGTGGAACAAAATAATTCTGACCTTATTTTAGGTTTTGAAACCCTGTCCAGTTCCTCTCAGAGCAGCACCATAAGCAGACTTGAATTTAAAAATCTCGGCAAAGAAATGAAGTGCCCTCATTATTTTTCCAGCACTCATCCTCTTTTTTGCTAAGGCATGGAGAAAACAGTAATGATCCGAGCTGTCAGTAGGTTACCTCCTGAAAGATTCTGTTTCACTTCATAAAATATTTACAAAGAAACTCGTGCACAATGAATCAGAATCAAGAAGGAAAAGAACAGGATAAAATCATATCCCTTCCAGTATTCCAAAGAAATCCCACCACTACTCTTACCACGTTATTTTAGTCATTTCCCTTCATTAGACAAGATTTAATTTCTCACTTCAAAATTCTGACTCACCATTAGGGGCAAACTGTTAAAAAACATACAAGCAAATGAAGGAACACGCCTATCTAAATCATATTTTTCCAGAAATTGCATTCACCGTTCCATTTTCTACAACAGAAAGACCAGCGCCCTCCTGGGAGGACATCCCCTAATTTCTTCAGCAGCTGGGCAGGCACCCAGCTGGTTCCCCCTGTTCTCTGCTGTGCATTTCTCTAGTTTCTACCCAGGAGGAAAGGCAAAGCTGCTTCCAGTTATACAAGTGCACATGCGATGAGTTCATACAGAGCAAAATCTGCTGCTGTAGGCAGACATCTGAACCATTTCATCTTTACCTTGTCACCGAAATTGATAGAGTTCATAGGAAATCAATATACCCTGTAGAAGGCCAATCTACTAACAGAGGCAACCTCTTTCTTTTTGAGAACATTATCTTTTTATTTTTTTTCCAAGAGTGATCCTGGGCAAACCTTTGAGTCACAGACATGGCGTTCTTCAAATAAATTGCTTTAGAATCTGTAAAACACATCTTTTTAAGCCCCATTCTATACAGGGGAAAGACTTCTCTATCACTATGCATTTTCCATAGCATTTTGATGTCCAGACCATTTGAGAAATGCCGTAACACACAGCAGCACAGAACTACATTAATGGCAGTGAGGAGTCCTGAAATGAAGAAATCCATTTAGGTTTCTTTGACTCAGGGCTTCCCTGGCTAATCTTATCACATATCACCCTTCTTCTCTCACAGGAAGATAATAAACAAGAGAACTGGAATTCTGGGGACAGCATCTTGAGAAGTTGGTTTCTATGATCTCTTTGAGGTCAGTGACTACTTCTGTATGATTACGGTATGCAAGAACACCTGATATATAAAAAGTGCACATCATTTGTTTGTTGAATGAATGGATGAGTGAATAAGCAGGTGATCAATGAAGATGCTTTGTTCTGGTGTTCAGGTTCTGATGGGATTGACTATGGCTTCTTGGATGGCTGGAAGGGAGAGGGGAGGTCTTTTCAGAATGTTGCCTTCTAGCCCTAGGGTCAGCTGCTTCTTTAGCTCTCAGTGTTCATGTCAGTGAGCAGAACAAGGCCAGTGGGCAAAGCTGCCTACTTTTGGAAGGTGTTTGAGAATAGCCAAGGGAGAGGAGAAAGAATGGGGAAATGGAGAGAGGAAGGTGGGAGGGGAAGATGGAGTGGGGGAGGAGAAGACTGGAAGTGCCCGTGGCAGGAGTGATGGCTCCCGGACAGCAAGTGCTCCTCGGGGTAACAGAATCATCGTGCCTCCTGAGTCTCCTGGTTAAGACACTAGAAAAGCCAGGTCCTCTTTTTCTCACCCTTGAATCTTTTTGGTTCTCTCTGTTTTTTTTTTTTTTTTTATTCTATTACCAAGTGTAGTATACTTATAAATACTCAAATCTTTTTTGACAAAGTTGTCAATGGGTGGTGAATTTGTGGATTTTCATGTAGGTGTTAGGGCAAAGAGGGAAGAGCTCAAAGGCATCTTAAAAATCATGGAGCTCCTCCTTGGCAAATAGGCCAATGGAGACTGAGGAGTTGAGGGATTACCCACAAGTATTCTGACTCCTAGCCTAGTGCTCTTTTTTTTTCTACCCCTGCTGACACTAATATGGCCAGAATATGCTATGGTTCACAATTGAGAGTGAGGAAGGACCATGGGTATTGTACTCTTCAAAGGGTGGATGGCATGCAGGGATCCAAGTCAAGTGGATGTCTTTGCATTATTCCATGTCTGTTCCCTCTCCTAGGGAATACCCGTGTCCCCAGCCAGCTGGGCTTTGCCTTCTTGAGGATGAAAAATGATGCACTGGTGGATCATTTTTCATCCTCAAGAGATGACACCATGGCTCAAGATACTGGCTTCCCAGAGGAGTTGAATTTGGAACTAATTTTTAAGTGATTTGAGAAAAGTTCTCCAATACTTCCTCAAACTTAAGTCTGCTCCTTTGATAATGACACCAAGGCTAATTGCAATTTTAATCCATTGGCCTTCCAAGATCCTTTCCATTCCTCCTACCAGATCCTTTAGATTGACAGAAAAACAATCTCAAAACTAGCCCTCTTTCCCTAAATGAAGCAAAAGTCACCTGGCTTTCTTTTGTGAAATCCCCAGAGTGCTCGTGGCTTCACTCATAGAGGTTGTGGCATTTCATTGCTTTGAGCAAATCCAACTGTCTTCTAAAATACTCATGCAGAGTCATGTGCCACTCTGCCATGTCTGGTTATTGTTGACTATGTAGAACGCTCATTTGTGGTTCTTACAGTAGCTGCAAGTGGAGATGGGTCACGTATCTTCACAGCCAAAATATGGGCTGTACATAGGGAAATGCCAAGCTTCTGTCACTGTCACAAGTGCTAAATCCTACTTCTAAAAATAGGAAGTGAATCAGGCTGGCGCTGTGGCTCATTTGGTTAATCTCCCGCCTGCGTTGCCGGCATCCCATATAGATGCCAGGTTCTAGTCCCGGTTGTTCCTCTTCCACTCTGTCGCTCCCCCTCTTCGTGGAGGAACGACACAGGACCCTGCGTTGTTCTTTCGTCTGCTCGGCCCTCCCCGGGTTTGCTGCTGGTTCTTCCCGGGTTGGCTACCGTCCCTTCCACCTCCGTGGAAGGGCGGTTCCCCCTGGCCACTTTCCCCACTTCCGCAGGGGAGCGGCACACCGCCGGCCGGCTCTCTCGGGGGCTGCACAGGTGTTCCTTCAGGTGTTCCCCTTAGATGTTCCTCGTGCATGTTGTCTCTCTCCTCCTTTATAGTCCTCTTCTGCCAATCCCAACTCGGCTGCCCACACGCCGAGTACGCTGCTCTCCTCCAATCAGGAGCAGGATCAGCTCCTGGAGGTCATCACTCAAGTTGGCAAGAGGCAGCTGCGTAGAAGCTGTTTCCTCCTCTCCCAGCGCCATATTGTGGGAGAGCAGATGCATAGAATAAGTCTTAATTCCAGTAACTTAGTCTAGTCCGAGTTGCTCCCCACACACTCCAGCTCTCTGTTATGGCCTGGGAGGGCAGTGGAGAATGGCCCAAGTGTTTGGGCCCCTGCACCTGCACGGGAGACCAGGAAGAAGCACCTGGCTACTGGTTTTGGATTGGCACACTGCCGGCCGTAGCGGCCGTTTGGGGAGTGAGCCAATGGAAGGAAGACCTTTCTCTCTGTCTCTCTCTCTCTCATTGTCTATAACTCTACTTGTCAAATAAATAAAAAAAAAATAGGAAGTGAAAACACTGGGCGTTCTACTGATCTCAGCTGTTGACTTAGTGACTCCAAATATATCTAACAAAACAGTATCTGGGGCTCTCCTGTTCCACACATTTTGTTCCTCTCACTATTGAGATAGTCACTGTGAGTCTGCTCCACAGAAGCACATTGTGTAATGGCAACTCATCATGTTCAAAGATCTCCATTGGCCTCTCCCTGTCAATAACATAAAGGTTAGCGGCTGGTGCTGTGGCATAGTGGGTAAAGCAGCTGCTTGCAGCACTGGCATCCCATATGGGTACTGGTTCTAGTCCCGGCTGCTCCACTTCCAATCCAGCTCTCTGCTATGACCTGGGAAAGCAGTGGAAGATGGCCCAAGTCCTTGGGCCCCTGCACCCATGTGGGAGACCCAGAAGAAGCTCCTGACTCTTGGCTTTGGGTTGGCGCAGCTCTGGCCGTTGTGGCCATTTGGGGAGTGAAGCAGTGGATGGAAGACCTCTCTCTTGCTCTGCCTCTGCCTCTCTGTAACTCTGCCTTTCAAATAAATAAATACATCTTTAAAACAATAATAACATAAAGGTTAAATCTCTTGCCTGGCATTCAAGGCCTTTTAGACTTTGCCCCAGCCTTGCTGTCTCAGCCATAGCTCTCTTCCACTTGTTACTTCCACTGTTACTGCTGCTCTTACTCTCTCTGGACTCTGCCTGTCAATCATCCCACCCTTCCAACAGTCTACTTGTTGCTACAGAGTCTTCCAAGACATCCAAGCAGTATGTTAGCTCTTTTGTCTCTGAATCCATGCACCTGTCTTTTTGGGGTGGAGGGAGAAAGGAAGCTACTTGTTTGGCATTTGACACACACAGCCTCATGTGACATCTGTTTGTGGGATAAACCTCTTTCCCTTCCTTGAATGTGTATTCTCTCTCTCTCTCTCTCTCTCTCTCTCTCTCTCTCTCTCTTTTGACAGGCAGAGTTAGACAGTGAGAGAGAGACAGAGAGAAAGGTCTTCCTTTGCCGTTGGTTCACCCCCCAAGCGGCCACTATGGCCAGCGCATTGCGGCTGGCACGCCGTGCCGATCTGAAGCCAGGAGCCAGGTGCTTCCTCCTGGTCTCCCATGCAGGTGCAGGGCCCAAGGGCCTGGGCCATCCTCCACTGCACTCCCGGGCCACAGCAGAGAGCTGGACTGGAAGAGGAGCAACCGGGACACAATCCAGTGCCCCGACCAGGACTAGAACCCGGGGTGCCGGCGCCTCAGGCGGAGGATTAGCCTAGTAAGCCACAGTGCCGGCCAGAATGTGTGTCTCTGAAGTTGGGCAGGATCCACAGGCAACTGACTTTAAAAAATTTTTTTATTTATTTAGTTTGAAAGTCAGAGTTAGGGCCGGCGCCGCGGCTCAACAGGCTAATCCTCTGCCTTGCAGTGCTGGCACACCGGGTTCTAGTCCCAGTCGGGGCGCCGGATTTTGTCCTGGTTGCCCCTCTTCCAGGCCATCTCTCTGCTGTGGCCAGGGAGTGCAGTGGAGGATGGCCCAAGTTCTTGGGCCCTGCACCCCATGGGAGACCAGGAGAAACACCTGGCTCCTGCCATTGGATCAGTGCGGTGCGCCGGCTGCAGCGCGCCAGCCGCGGCAGCCATTAGAGGTGAACCAACAGCAAAGGAAGACCTTTCTCTCTGTCTCTCTCTCTCACTGTCCACTCTGCCTGTCAAAAAAGAAAGTCAGAGTTAGAGAGAGAGTAGGAGAAACAAGTGAGATCTTCCATCTGCTGGTTCACTCCCCAGATGGTCACAATGGCCAGTGATGGGCCAAGATGAAACCAGAAGTCTGGAGCTTCATCTAGGTCTCCCATGTGGCTAGCAGGGGCCCAAACACTTGGGCTATATTCTGCTGCTTTTCCCAGGCCATCAGCAGGGAGCTGTGTTGGAAGTGGAGCAGCTGTGATAAGAACTGGTGACCACATAGGATGCCTGCGTCACAGGCAGTAGCTTTTCCTGCTATGCCACAACACTGGTCCCACAAATTCATTATTTTAATCATCATTTTCCCTGTGATACCTAACATAGGGGCAGATGAATAAAAATGCTAGAGCCCAAATTGGATTGACCTAAACACATAAGTCCCATAAGATTCTGATCTTTTTATATGTGATTATTTCTAAATATCTTATTTTAAGAAGTCTAGACAGATTTACAAGGAAAAATAAATCTTTTTTTTTTTTTTTGACAGAGTGGACAGTGAGAGAGAGAGAGAGACAGAGAGAAAGGTCTTCCTTTGCCGTTGGTTCACCCTCCAATGGCTGACACGGCCGGCGCGCTGCGGCCGGCACACCGCGCTGATCCAAAGGCAGGAGCCAGGTGCTTCTCCTGGTCTCCCATGGGGTGCAGGGCCCAAGCACTTGGGCCATCCTCCACTGCACTCCCTGGCCACAGCAGAGAGCTGGCCTGGAAGAGGGGCAACTGGGACAGAATCCGGCGCCCCGACCGGGACTAGAACCTGGTGTGCTGGCTCCACTAGGTGGAGGATTAGCTTGTTGAGCTGCAGCGCCGGCCTGGAAAAACAAATCTTTAAAACAAAGTTTACAAAACAGAAGTTTTGGATAATTGGATCTGACCTGCAGTTGTGTTCTGTAGGTCTAAACAGTGTTTTTTAAAAAAATATTGACCAACTTTTAAAAGTTTGGAGAGTTTAAAAAATCTAAAGAGTTAGGCAACCCAGGTTTGCATTTTCACATGACAGCAACCCATTGTAGCTGAGCAGTCTATTTGCAGAGTCTCTGCTCACAAGGTTGCCACAGTGCTCACACAGCCCACACATCTCATGCATCTGTTATGAGCCTGGCCATTATAGGAAACTGAATCTGAGATTCTGGGTATAAAGAAAGATAGAGTGAGAGGGAAGAGGACAATAAGGTCAGAATGAAGACCATGCAAGTGTAGATAAACTATTGGAGGAGCATGTCCAAAGAAAATCTGGAGATATAGTTAAAAATATTCAGATGAAGATAATGTACACTGAGGGAAAATGTAATGAAACTCATGTCATCAGGCATGTCACCATCAGCCATTTATTGGGATTGAGTAGCTCACTGTCATTTTCAGGACTTTAACCTCAAAGTCCTAAGTTAGTGATACTTAAGGATGGAAATCCAATGGTGGTGTTTAGATGTGGGGTCTAGTGAAAGGTCCTTGGGTCATTGAGATGTGGCTTCAGAAGGTAATTCTTACAAGTGCTGGTGCTGAAAGCCTGAGTTTGGGCCCAACCACTCTTTCCGCTAACTGGCTTACATGTGGTCCTTGCCTTGCACATGCTCTGTCATTACCAACTGCTGCCCTCACCAGATGCCAAACCAATCGAGCTGTCCGACCCTGGACTAGAACTTCCAAAACTATGAGCTAAATAAACATTTTTGCTTTCTAAAGCTAGTTGCCTCAGGTATCTCACTGTAGCAACGGAAAGCTGACTAATACAATCACTTCAGTGTCTACATGGAAAGGATCAAAAGGAGAAATGCTGCAGAAGCAAAATTCCTAGCCACTAGAACCCTCTCACTCATTGGAGAAGGCCTTGGAGTTGAGGGCTAGACTGTCTTACAATATGGGCAGACCCAGGCTTTTAGAAAGTCTACCAAGATCCAGGTGAGTGCAGCGAAAGCCCACAGGGCAGGGGAGCCCTTGTTTCCCTTATGTGGAAGTTCCTCTGTCTTGAAGCCAACTGATTTCATTCAACTTTGTCCCTTTACCTTGCAGAGAACCAGCCTACTTGGCCACCAGGGGGCCCTGTTGCACACATTCAGAATCCTTGGGGCCACTTGAGAAGCTCTTAAGGACTTGTTCCTGTCCTTCAATCTATTTTTAGTGAAAAGTAACCCTGGGATTACTCCAGTCTTGTCTTTGCAAATAAGAAATTTTATACAAAAAAAAGAGATTAGAAAATAAAGGGTGATACAGAAATGGGAACGCTGGAAGCCCAGACACAGGTGAAGAACAGTTTCTAACCAGGTGGCCTTTCTTTGGATATGACACTCACACCTGCAGTGCGCCTCCCTCTCACTTGCTTCTCTTCCCCACCCTCCCACCAGGCCTCCCTGTCCCTGCTCCCCCCCTCCTCCCTCTGCTGATGGAAGTTAGGTCAACACGGGGGTGGAGGAGATGTTCCAAAGACTCGTCCTGGGGAAAGGACCCTGTGCGTCCCCAGCTCACCCATTTCGCTCTTGAAGGTGTGATCCTGGGGCAGGATGGAGTGAGAGTTCCGAATGCTTCCTCCTCCGACAAACCAGTTCACATTGGGGTTCCAGCGGTTCACAAAGCCACAGAGATGATTTTCTTCAAAGTCACACTCTGCGGGAAGAAACGCAAAAACCCACGTCATAGAGACTCAGTGGCACCTGGGCCTGCCCCGACTCACTGCAGGCTTGGAATTCAGAGGATTCTCTCTTCCGTGCCCACTGTACCATCACTGCTAGGCAATGCTGGCCAAGAAGAATGAAGATTCTTCATTGAATCAAGACTTGAGCTCCCCTGGGGCTGGCATCGTGGTATAGTGGGTAAAGTCACTGTCTGTGATGCCAGCAGCCCATATGGGTGCCAGTTCGCATCCTGGCTGCTCCACTTCTCATTTGGCTCCCTGCTAAGGGCCTGGGAAAAGCAGCAGAAGATGGCCCAGGTGTTTGGGTTCTTGCCACCCATATGGGAGAACTGGGAAAAGCCCAGAGCTCCTGGCTTTGGCCTAACCCAGCCCCCTATCATTACAGCCACCTGAGGAGTGAACCAGCAGATGGATCTCTCTCTCTCTCTCTCTCTCTCTCTCTCTCTCTCTGTAACGCTTTCAAATAAATAAATGAATCTTTCAAAAACATTAAACTCACAGTCATCCTCTAATTTGTGTCTCTTCCACTTCTTAGCCATGTGGTTTGCAGTGTGACTCATCACCTCTGTTGGCGTCTAGTTCTTTATGTGAAATGGGTACACCGTTCCCATTCCCAGCACTGACATGGGTGTGGACAGCTCCCAGTGCAGGGTCAGGTACAAGGTCATGCTCAAGACAAGCTATTTTTGTCAGTTGCCTCTGCTTAAAAACACTATTTAGGATGATGCTGTCAGCACCAGAAAGCTCCCTGCCACCCTTTCTTGAGCCTGGCAGCCCAGTCTTCTACTCACTGCTGCCCTGTGGTGAGCAAGAAGCCCAGAGTCAAGAAGCACGATTCCTGGAGGCTAAAAAATCCCCACTTTTCTTATCAATGAGAACTCAGAAAAGGCAGGGCGGGCAGAGTCCAGGCTATGGGCCCCTTCTGCAGTTATCGAGTGGAGAAGAGACAGAAGGGAAAAAGATGCCCCCACTCCCACTTTAAGCGGCAATGCCATGGCTGCACAGATACATTGTTCCACACCCACAACTCCATTAGTGGGAACAAGAAACTGATAAACCAGGGCCTCCACTGACCCTCATAATCCTGAAGTCAAAAATAGGAGGGATGAGGGTACCCATCATTCACCACTGGCCCCTGCAACCACCCTCTGCCCTCTGCACCTGCACCACCCTCCAGAGGTTGCCCTGAAGGGGTGGATCAAAGGGCTCTCCTGACTTCCAGCTTCCTGTGGTTTCACCACTGGAGGGTGGAAGGAGGATGAGGTCAGGGGCTGATTCCCCCAGCGCCGTCTCTGCTGATCACGTAGATTGGCTATGTACCTAGACAGAGTACAGCCCTGTCAAGTAGCCCTCACCATACGGCGACCGTCTCCAGGCTCCAGTAGCTCATCCTCCCTTGCCCCTTCAGACAAAGGAGGGTAACAGCTCCTGAGTCACCACTTGTACTGGGCCTGGGTCACAGTGCTATCTGTCCTGGGTGTAGCACTCACACCTTTGTGGTGTCTTTAATAAGCTCTCTTCAGATCACTCGGGTAGTGTATACCCTGTATCTACCTTCCCACCAGGATCCCAGCTGCCACAGTTATCATTGCGCTGACAATAGCAGGCATTGGGAATTCTCAAGATTTTCATTTCCACCTTTTCCATTGCAGTGTCTGCTAAGCAATGCCCAATGTGCCGTGCCAACGGCTGTCACAGGGCATATTAAAAAGCAAACTGTTCCCCAATGCTCCAAGCACTACTCTGAACACAGTATATGAATTAACTTACTTCATCTTCCAGACAGCCTCAGGAGGTAGGTACTATTATTAACCTCATTGGCAGATGAAGAACAAGAAAAGCAGAGACAGTGCCCAGAAAGAAAGGAGAGGTGAGAAGCAAGTCCACAGAGTTTAGCAAGATAGAAATGTTGACACCTTTTCTGTTATAAACAAACCAGAAGCCGCCAAATCATTTGGAGAAAAGCAATCAGTATTTCTTCAGGGCCCAACCCTGGACCAACCACCTTTATATCCACGATCTCAGTAGTCCTCCTGAGAGTCCAATGAGGGAAGCGTTTTGCGCCCATTTCACAGGTGAAGAAACAGAGGCTTAGAGGCTCAGTGAGTTGACTGAGCCAGCTGTGTACTGTCCATGCCCCACGCACATGCCACATGGAATAAAGACCGGGTGGAGGCGCAGGAAGGGAGCTTGGGCCTAAACTCACCTTGTCTTCAGGAAGCACTTTTCCAGTCTACTTTCTCTCACTTACATCAGAGGCAGCATTGGAAGTCAAGACAGAGAAGTGAGACCCCAGGAATTAGCAAAGGCCTCCCCACATTTTTTGTTTGGAATCATTTTAGACTCCCTGCTCTCTTCCTCTGCACTCCACCTTCAAGTACTGTCAGTGCTCACAGAAAGAGCTTTTTCTGAAAATATGCATGGATATCAAAATTTTTTGCACCAAAATAAACACCTTTTCATTTCATTTCCTAGGAACGTTTTAAGTGCCCTGGTATGCAGACATTGCTTCAATAGCAGGCGAGGAGAAGGTGAGCAGGCAGTACAGTCCTGTCTTTATGCTCTCGAAAGCTAGCACATGAGAGACACCCACCTAACCCCACTCCGGTGGAATAAAAGTGACAACTGCCACTATGTGGAGAGGGGCAGTAGTATGCCAACAGCAAAATGGAGGGAAGGGGTTAATACAATGCCTGCTTTTCTGGCAGATGCTACCAAAGCCAAGGTTACAGCAATGTGGAAATTATTTTGATAAGAACAGGTTGAGGGTAAGGTGGCAACTCTGTTTATGCTGTCGCATCAACTTTGTTTTCAGGAACCTGCCAGTCCAGGTACATGCTAATGAGCCTTCCTATGCTAATAATTTGCCTATGCTAATGAGACAGGAACACATGCAGCATGTGTTCCTAACCACTCTAACCACTATGAACTCTAACCACTATGCATTACATGCAGTATATTTTGTAAAATACTTGATCTTTGGGATTGATTCAATTAATTCTGGCAACAGTGGACTTTAGAAACAGATTCATGTTCTGATACAATGAAAACAAAACTCACCAAGACAGTAGCCGGTTGTCATCTTGATTTCAAAGAGTGCGATGCTGGCTGTGTTCCCTTGTCCTAGTACACCTTCTATTAAAATCTGCACAACACATGGGGAAGCAGGGGAATTAGACATCTAAACACTAAGTTTCCTTGGGTTAGTTTTCAGGCAGCAGTCAGGAGCTGTTCGGGATTGTTAGTCTTAACTCATTGCTATTGGATACTGATCTCACTAGGGAATTTATTAAAAGAATGTGTGTGCAAGCACATGTGTCCATATGTGTGTGTGCACACATAAATAAGCACACACATGTGGACTCTGAATTTTGAGGAAGGTGTTCAATAGAAGCTCGGAGTCAGCTGTCATCTGTTGTCCCAATGCCGCCTTCTCGAGCGCTGTGGCAGAGCCAGTTGGTCATAGATAGTGAGGAAATTCATACTGAGAATCATCAGGAATGGAAGGCAGAGAATTTGGGGTTAAAAAAAAGAAGTCCTTTGGAGGAAAAGGCAAGAAACAGCACACTGACAGCATGGTGGGAGATCACCTGAGACAGAGGAGGCTCGTAAGTTGTTTCTGAATTAATGAAAACATTGACGTTTTCACACAATGGACAAAGAGATGCCTGGATGACAGTCGGGGTTGTTACAATGCATGCGTAGTCTTGTGTCTGAAAGTTATAGCGTTTCCTTACGTGGTTTTAGCCTGATAGCTTGCAACTAAGCTGGTAGATTTGGGATGTGATAACCATTGGGAGGACGTTGTGAAACAGGAAACTCAGACGCCAATCCTCCTTCCCTCAGCTACTGCCCAGCGGAGAGGGACACCAAACAGAGAGGGGCTATGGGAGAGCGCGGTATTTCAAAACTCTCCCAAGAAGAGGGACAGGGCATGAATGGAAAAGTAAACTAGGGGGGCTGTCACTGTGGAGCAGTGGGTTAACGCCCTGGCCTGAAGTGCCGGCATCCCATATGGTGCCAATTCAAGACCCGGCTGCTCCACATCTGGTCCAGCTCCCTGCTAATGTGCCTGGGAAAGTAGCAGAAGATGGCCCAAGTCCTTGGGCCCCTGCATCCATGTGGGAGACTTGGAAGAACTCCTGGTTTCAGATCGGCGCAACTCTGGCCATTGCACCCATCTGGGGAGTGAACCGTCGGATGGAAGATCTCTCTCTCTCTCTGTCTCTCCTCTCTCTGTGTAACTCTGACTTTCAAATAAATAAATAAATAAATAAATCTTTAAAAAAAAAAAAAAGTAAAGTGAACTATGGATGGAGAAAGTTTTTGCGATGATTCTCGCAAAACCTCACACCTCATGGCCACGAATGTCCAGATCCCAGCCTCTCTCCCTACTGCAATCCACACCCGACTTTGTCTCACATTCTCTACCTTCTGGTGAAGCAATTTCCCTTTTGAAAAGGAAATAGAACATGACCTTTAAGTATCTTTCCTCTTTCAAAGTATTTCCATTTTTCCTCTTATTGCTGTTAATGCTTCGTTCAAAAGTTGTAGCAAATAAACCATTAGGAAGATAACATAGACACATATCCAACCCAATTTAGAAGGGTGCAACAAAATGATTAGAAATGAGAATATTCCCCTAAGCCTGTTAGAAAATCCATTTCCTTTGAAGAGGTTGGTTTAAGGCCCATTTAGGTTGTTACAGAAATTCCATTTAAATGGATGGGAAAGAAATCTCTGAAGAGGCTCTTTCACAGAATACACAAGCTATAAATTTCCATTGCTAATATTCTTCTATGATTTGTCTCTTGTGAAACATCACATCCCAGTGCAGGACACAACTCACCTCAATGACACAGTTTTCATAAGATCTCAATCAGTATAAACCACATATAATAAGCCCTGCACCTGCTTCCTAAACTCCACCTACCTTGAATTTCTTGGGACTGTTTTGTAAATCCAGGCTGGCTATGAGCCAGCTATCAGAAGGTTCCCTAGCCGACCAAAGCAAGCGATCAAAGCTTTCGTCTTCAAATCTCAAGTAGAGGTTCAGCTGGCTGGGATCTGATAGAAGCTCTGACGACGCGGTTATCTGGTAGACCAAGCGGAGGCAGCTCCATTCCTCAGCCTGCAAGTCCGAACTTAGCAGCACGGCTTTCTCCCCCTGCTTGGCAAAGGAGGTATCCACATAAATGTAATGGCCTGGGAAGAGAAAGGAACACAGGCAAGGAGTGGATCTTCTGCTTACAACTAGGAGAAAATGCACAACTGCGGTAAACCTGTGGGCAGATGGGGCCTGTGAGCGCCTTGTGTCAACCCACTGATGTCAACCCTGGGCAGCTACAAAGTATGGCGGCACCGAGGCCACTTTCCCACATGACAACGCCAGGCTGGAGCAGAGCAGCGCTGCTTCTGCAGAGGGTGGCACATGCTCTCCATTTTGCCATCATCCCATCACTCCGTACTAACGACGGACATGGAAGCCAGGTGTCTGCTGCCTTGAGTGATCTCACACCAGGCCCACTTAGCACACTGCATTCACCTCCCTGTCCCCACAGGCAGGGGAGTTTACAGGCTAAGAGGCATGAGAGTCAGAATAACCTGATGGCCTCAAAGCTTCTCCTTCCAGAGCTCTCCTCATCTCTGATGCCTCAACCTGCATGGAGCTTACGTCATCAGTGCAGACTGAATGGATGTGGTCACCCCAGCTTGGATCTTGGGGTGTAGGCAGAAAGCATTCATAGTAAGCCATGATTTTAAAAGTAAGAATAAGGCTCCTTTTGTAGACTTTTTTCTTTGACGAAATCTCATAGCTAGGGCAACTTAATGGGAAAACTGTGCAAAACATGCAGCACCCGGGCTTGGAAAGGAGTGGCCACTCTGGGATTGGCACTCAGCACATCTTCCACTTCCTCTGCCCCTGTCTACTCCCAGTCCTCCTCTTCCCCTTGCTCCTCTCTCTGCCTTCTCCTTTAACCACCACCATACTCTCCTCCTCCTCTTCCAGTTCTTACCTGCTCTGTATTCTCCTTCCTGCCTCCTTCCTTCTTTCACCTTCCTAAGGTTGGCAGGAGGTGGAGGCATCCTGCTAGCTGCCCCAGGATGTGCATCATCATTTTGATGAAAAAGGGGCTGGGGTAGGCACTGAAGCCAAGGACCCTAACCTGAGCCTTCCAAATCAGCTTCCTATGTGAGTGGTCCCACAGCCTGGAGTTGTTTGGGTCCTCGTGTTCTTTTGGACTGCAAACTCTGTGCTTGCTCAAAGACATTTGTGAATGGTATTTAACCTCTTGTCTCCCATCGTGTGGCTGCCCATGCACTTTGGGCTCCCCCTCACTAAAGGCTTAGCAGAAAGGCCTTGAAATGTCTCTCTGTCTTGCATGGTGCTTGTCAGCCCCTCCCCCACCTTGGCCCAGATGTCCACTGCAGCCAGGATCCTTGTCTCTGTGGCGGGCACTGATGGGCCAGCTGCAGCCCGGCCAATGACTGTCTTCACATTTGGGGCACAGTTAGGGCATTGTCTTCAGGAAGCCTGGCTTGCTGGGTTTCAAGATCCAGATCTCCAGCTGGCAATCTGCTTAACACAGCAACCGCCCACTGGGTGCAAATAGTAACTGCTCTCGGATGTCAACCCAGGCACCCCCAGGGGGGAAATCTGGTCCTTGCAGCAACTGCCAGCACAGCGCCGCCATTGCCTCTTACGTGCTGAGAACATTCAGCAAGGAGCCAGGCTTGCGCTGAGTGTTTCCTGTGCATCTACGGGCCAGGGGACCGGCTGGGCTTAAAGTTAAGCTGGGACTCCTAATGCAACTCGCTTTGGAATAAAACTGTATCAGCACCATCCCCTCTCCTCACTTTGCTATGGACCCCAAAGAAAAGACTCTCAGTTGACTTGTATGGGGTAGGGATGCTCTTGAGAGTACTTCATACCAGAGCGTTGGGGCTTGGGGAATACAAGAGGAAAAGAAACAAAGAGAGTCCTAGCAACATTCACATTGCATACCAACTTTGCTCCCTTAGTTTTCCATGGGATGCCTCCCCAGCTTCTCTCTCTCTCCTTCTTTTTCCCGCTCTAAAGAGGAGCAACTCCATTCCCAGCAGTGGTTCTCAAACTTGAGCCCAGGGTTACGTGGAGGGCTTATTAAAACACAGATTGCTGGCCCTTCCTCATGAGTTTCTGGGGAAGACTCTGTATTAAAAAATCATTTGAGAGGCAGAGAGACAGACACAGAGATCTTCCATCCACTTGCTCATGCTCCAAATGCCCTCAACAGTGTGGGCTGGGGCTGAGCTGAGCTGGAACAAGGAGCCAGGATTGCAATCCAGGTCTTCCACTTGGGTGGCAGAGACTCCATGATGTGAGTCAACACCACTGTCTTCCAGGGTGTGCACTCGTGGGAAGCTGGAGTCAGGAGCTGGAGCTAAACCCAGGTATTCTGGTGCAGGATGCAGGCATCGGAACTGCTAGGTGAAATGTCTGCTCCCTGGTGCTACATTGCTAAGAGGCTGCATTTCTGAGAAGTGCTGGTCTGGAGACCACACTTCAGGAACCACTGACAATGTCTGGCAGAGAAACAGGGCTCATTCGCTCGGCACCTCTACCTATCAAAGAAAACAGGCTACTGCAGCATGTAAAGGAGGGAGGAGAAAGTTCTCCTTGAAGGTGAAACTCAAACTTCAGTAAATATGTATTACAGCAGGCGTACAGAACCCATCCAATGGTAGTTGTCTTGACTTGTCAGTAAGTGCCATATGTGAAAGCTCTCTTGACATCACTTGTCACCATATCAGATTTTACATTAAACATATGCTCTTGTTCTCTTTCCAAGAATCTTTGCGATCACACGCTGTATAAAATGCATTATTTAAAAATACCTTGCTATTATACTGTATAATGAAAGTTGGTGCTATTTATTGAGTGATTTTGACATCTCAGACATAAATGTTGGCTACTTCAATGACGGAATTTTGCATTTAAATTAAAGACTTCAAATTCGTTTTAGGTCATGCCCTATGAATGTGCCTATTAGCATCTTTATAACACATGTGAAAGTTTCTCAACTCAACTAAAACTCAGTGGAATAATAAATTTTCTTAGGTCATATAACTAACCCAAGTGCAATCCACCTCCACTGCCACTACCAAGTTGATGACAAGTTTTTTTCTTTCCTTCTTTCTTTCCTTCTCTCTCTCTCCCCTCCCTCCCTCCCTCCCTCCCTCCCTCCCTCTCTCCCTCCCTCCCTCCCTCTCTTCCTTCCTTTCTTTTCTTTTCTTTTCTTTTCTTTTCTTTTCTTCTTTCTAGATTTTTTTATTTGAAAGGCAGAGTTACAGAGAGGGAAAGAGATTTACTTCCATCTACTGATTTATTCCCAAAATGGGTGCAATGGCCAGGGCTGGCCCAGGCTGAAGCCAGGAGCCTGGAATTCCATCCAGGTCTCCAATGTGGGTGGCAGGAGTCCAAGTACTTGGGCCATCCTCCACTGCTTTCTTAGGTACAACAGTAGGAAGCTAGATTGGAAGTGGAGCTGGACTGGAAGTGGAGCAGCCGGGACTCAAACCAGTTCTCATACGGGATGGCAGCACCACAGGCAATGGCCTAATCCACTGTGCCACAACACCAGCACCCCAAATTTTCTTAATCACCTTTTTTTCCAGTCTAGATACAGCCCCAGAATCCTTCCAACAATCTTCCTTGTTGCCAGCACTAATTAATCTGTGGGGAAACTTGAGTTGAAAGCATCTGTCATCCCTGCTTGGCTGCAGTGACTTTCATACTAGGGAGAGATCCTACCAACCTAAGGAGGGTGGAGAGTTCAACTGGAGAGAAGCATTATGGAGGTAATGTGCATGGGAAAGCCACGTGGCATGGGAGGTTTGCTCAGTTACAGAAAGAGCCCCCTGCGGATAAGAAGCCCCTCAAGGTTCCTGGGCCCCCTCTCTCTCTCATCAGCACTCAGAGCTCCTCTCCTGCCTTTGCTCCTGTCCCCCTCCAGGGCTCACGCTCTGCTCCGGCTGTGGCCGTGCCTTCCCTGACCTGTGCCACTGCTACCTCAGAGCCTTTGTTCATGCTCCTGCCCATGTCGGCAAGACCTGTGTCACCTGCCAGAAGAGTACGCGTCTCCCAGGTCTCAGTCCCACTGCGAAGCCTTCCCCAATTACTCTGACCCCTGCTCACTCCTCAGGAGCTTCCTCTTTCCACTCCACCGCCTCTTACACCCAGGAATTCTGGAAGCTAACTGGAGTCACAATGGTTTTTTTCCCCCCTCACCTTACATGTATTGCAACTACTCCAGCATGAACTCCATTGTAATCCATACTATTTAAAGTAACATAGTCTCCTTTTTTTCTGGGTAGGAAATGGAAATACTTAACCCTTGCCTTGGTCCTTTTCAGGTTTGTGTCTGCGCCCTGGGCTGTTGGTGTGAGAAGGGCCGGGAGGACATGAAGGTGTGTTAGGGGAGTTTGGGAAAGAGGACATTCCTGTATTGGGCCATTGTGATTGGAGAGAAGCAACCTGGGAGACACAGGAAGAAATGAGCAAGACCTGTTAGAGGAAAGGACTGGAATAGGTTTCCAGGGACAGCCTTTAGGAGTTAGTACAGCTTGTTCAGTGGGCTGGTGGCTGGGGAGTCTGTTACTACAACTAAAGTTGTGTGGCCCGTGGCAGGGATCACTGACCATCCTAAGCTCTGAAAAGAGAACGTGAGGGGTGGGCGTTGGCCACTTGCGGTGCCCATGTCCCATATCAGAGTCCCTGGATTTGAGTCCTGGTTCCATTTGGGATCCAGTTTCCTGCTAATGCACACCCTTAGAGGTAGCAGGTAATGGCTCAAGCAGCTGGGCCTTTGTGACCCACATAGGAGATCCAGATTGAGATCCTGCTTCCTGGCTTCAGCCTGGCTCAGCCCCAGTTGTTGTGGACATCTGGGGAGTAAACCAGCAGATGGAAGATTTCTCTCTTTTTCAAATAAATAAAAATTTGAAAATAAGATTATGTGAAATAAATGCACACATCCAAAAGGCAATCTCATCCACATTAGCAGTCATTCCCCTTTGTCCCTGGTTACCACTACTCTACCTTCTTAGCTACATTGTCGCTCCCCCTCTTCGTGGAGGAACGACACAGGACCCTGCGTTGTTCTTTCGTCTGCTCGGCCCTCCCCGGGTTTGCTGCTGGTTCTTCCCGGGTTGGCTACCGTCCCTTCCACCTCCGTGGAAGGGCGGTTCCCCCTGCCACTTTCCCCACTTCGGCGGGGGAGCGGCACACCGCCGGCTGGCTCTCTCGGGGGCTGCTCAGGTGTTCCCTTTGGATGTTCCTGGTGCATGTTGTCTCTCTCCTCCTTTATAGTCCTCTTCCACCGATCCCAACTCTGCTACCCACACGCCAAGTACGCTGCTCTCCTCCAATCAGGAGCAGGTCCAGCTCCTGCAGGTCATCACTCAAGTTGGCGAGAGGCAGCTGCGTAGAAGGTGTTACTCCCTTCTCAGCGCCATATTGTGGGAGAGCAGATGCATAGAATAAGTCTTAATTCCAGTAACAGTCTAGTCCGAGTTGCTCCCCACACTACATGAATTTGCCTATTTTGGAAATTTCATGGAGGTGGAATCATCAATATCTGGCCTTTTGTGACTGGCTTTTTCAGTTTGCATAATGTGTTCAAGGTCCATCCACATTGCAACATGTGTCAGACTGCCTTTGGTTTTTGAAGCTGGATAAGATTTAAAGTTATGCATATCCCACATTTTATGTATGCACTCCTCAATCTATGGACGTTTGGGTTGTTTCCACCTTTGGCCATGATGTGCAATGCTGCTAGGAAGGTTTGTGTGCTAGTTTTTCTATAGACATAGGTTCCAGGTCCATTAGGTCAACTCCTAGGAGTGCAATTGTTAGGTCAGATGGAAACTCTATGTTTAGCTTTTTGAGGAGCTTTCGCGTTGTTTTCCAATTCTAATGTGGCTGTCCTGCTCACCTTCCACAGGCAATGTGTGAAAGCTCCTGGCTCTCCACGTGTTCACAGACATTTATTATGGTCACTCTTTTTTTTTTTTTTTTTGACAGGCAGAGTTAGACAGTGAGAGAGAGAGAGACAGAGAGAAAGGCCTTCCTTTTCCATTGGTTCATCCCCCAAATGGCCACTACAGCCAGCCCGCTGTGCCGATCCAAAGCCAGGAGCCAGGTGCTTCCCCCTGGTTTCCCATGCGGGTGCAGGGCCCAAGCACCTGGGCCATCCTCCACTGCCTTCCCAGGCCACAGCAGAGAGCTGGACTGGAAGAGGAGCAACCAGGACAGAACCTGTGCCCCAACCAGGACTAGAATCTGGGGTGCTGGTGCCGCAGGCTTAGATTAGCCTAGTGAGCCATGGCACCAGCCATGGTCACTCGTTTTCATTATAGACATGCTAGCAGACATGTTATCTATGTTTTTGATTTGTATGTCTCCAGTGACTAAGAATGTAGAGCATAGATCATATTTTTATTGGCAATTTGGATGACATGTCAAAATCTTTTCCCATCAAAAAAATGGGTTATTTATTCCTTTCATTGTGACTTATAGGAGATTTCATATATTCTGGATATTAGATCTTACCAGATAAATTATTTGCAAGTCTTTTCTCCCCTTCTGTGTTTTCATTTTTCATCTTTTTAAAAAAAGATTTATTTATTTGAAAGGCAAAGTGACAGAAAGAGAGAGAGAGACAGAGAGAAAAGAGAGATCTTCCGTCTTTCAGTTCACTCTGCAATTGGCTGCAACAGCTGGGGCTGGGCTTGGACCAAGCCAGGAACCTGCAACTCCATCCAGGTCTCCCATGTGGTAGACAGGGGCAGCCCAAGCACCTGGGCCATCTGCCCCTGCTTTCCCAGGTATGTTAGCGGGGAGCCTGATGGGAAGAGTACAGCCCAGACTAGAACTAACACTCTGATGTGGTGTGATGGGAAGAGTGCAGCCCAGACTAGAACTAACACTCCGATGTGGTGTGATGGGAAGAGTGCAGCCCAGACTAGAACTAACACTCCGATGTGGTGTGCTGGAGCTGCAGGCGGTGGTTAACCTGCTGCATCACAAAGCCTTCTTAATGATGTGCTTTGAAATACACATTTTTAAAAAGTATATTTATTTTTATTTCTTTGAAAAGCAAAGAGACAGAGGGAGAGGAGGAAGGGAGAGAGGGATAAGGAGAACGAGAGGGAGAGGGAAAAGGAGAGGGAGAGAAATCTTCTATCTGCTGGTTTACTTCCCAAATGCCTGTAACAGCGGGGACTGGGCCAGGAAGAAGCCAGGACCCAGGAACTCACATCCAGGTGTCCCATGTGAATGGCAGGAACTCAAACACTGGAAACACCGTCTGCTACTATCTCCCAGGGTACATATTAGCAGGAAGCTGGATTGGAAGCTGAGGAGGGATTTGATCGCAGCCACTCCAATAGGGGATAAGGGTGTCCCAAGAGGAGGTTTAACCCATTGTGCCTCTGAAGTAAAACATGTTTAATTTTTTATAATGTCCAACTTTTTGTTTTTACTGTGTGTGTGTGAGTGTGCATGAACATGTGCGTACATTTTTACATGCATGTGCATGTGTACCTTTGGTGACATAGGTAAGAAATGATTCTCGGTGCCAGCACTTCAGCACAGTGGGTAAAGCTGCTGCCTGTGAGGTCTACGTCCCACATGGACACTGGTTCATGTCCCAGCTGCTCTACTTCTGATCCAGCTCCCTACTAATGGCCTGAGAAAAGCAGCAGAAGATGGCCCAAGTGCTTGGGCCCCTGCCACCCATGTGGGAGACGCTGGATGAAGCTCTTGGCTCCTGGCTTTGGTCTGGCCCAAAAACATTTACAGCTATGCTTTCTTCAATGTTTTGCAGTTTGGGCTCATGTATTTGGTCTTTGATCTATCTTGAATTAACTTTTGCTCATTGAATTATCTTGTCACCCTTGTCAAAAATGAACTGAGCACAGTTACAAGGTTTATTTGCGGACTCTGAATTCTATTCCATTGCTCTATTTGTTCTTATACCAGTGCCATATCATCCTGCTCACTGCAGCTTTGTAGTAAATTTTGAAATTGGGAAGTACACCAGTCCTCCGACCTCATTCTTCTTCTTCAAGATTATTCTGATTATTCTGGGTCCCTGTGCTTCCATACGAAATTACAGATGAGGATGGGAATACGGCAAGTTAAAAGAATCACAGCGCTCACTGCTGTTACTGATAGTTGTTTTTCTTGAATACATGCTTCTGGATGTTGCAGGCCTTTGTTTAATTTAAAAAGTTCTTAAAAAATTGATTTTGGTCATTTTGCCAGTGCTCTCATAGCTTTTATAAGGAGAGGATTTTCTGAGGTCCCTACTCCACCTTGTCTATGGCCATCACTCCCTTTCTCTTCTTTTAAACTATTAAGAATTGATAACAGTGCTCCAGAGAAGTGAATAAAAATGGCAGAAAGACAAATAGTGTAAATCCCATGGAGACTGGCTGGTTAATTAAGAAGCATCCGCCAAGGACCAGGGAGATTTACTGACCACAGTGCTAGAAACATGATCTTAGGAGGAGAGAGAGAAAAATTCACTTCAAATACTGCTGCTTTGGCAAGCTGAACTGATTTACGTGACATTTATTGGAGATGATAAACATTTTTATAAAGGGTCAGAAAAGGGCAATGAACTTCCCAATGGATTTTGAAAAAGGAAGTCAGCAATCAAAACCCAGCTATCTTGCTGAAAAGGACAGATGACAAAATCCTTAAAGGATCTGAACGTGTTTCTTTGAAGCATGAAGGTATCAGAAACAGACCAGAAAACTTTTCTTTCTTTTTTTTTTTTTGTAAAGATTTATTTATTTATTTGAAAGGCAGAGTTACAGAGTGGCAGAGGTAGAGAGAGAGAGAGGTCTTCCATCTGCTGGTTCACTCCCCAGATGACCACAACAGCTGGAGCTGCACCAATCCGAAGCCAGGAGCCAGTGGCTTCTTCCAGGTCTCCCATGTAGGTGCAGGGGTCCAAGCACTTGGGCCATCTTCTACTGTTTTCCCAGGCCATAGCAGAGAGCTGGATCGGAAGTGGAGCAGCCAGGAATTGAACCGATGCCCATATGGGATTCTGACACAGCAGGTGGCTGCTTTACCCACTACACCACAGCGCCAGCCCCAAACTTTTCTGTTTCAGAGAAGATGAGCCATAAAGAACTGAGTCTTGAGGTCAAGCTCAACTGCTGGTCACATCTGCACAGCTGGGGCTCAGGGTACTGATGACTTCTCTGAGCCAAGGTACTTAACAGGTCTAAATCTCAGGCCCTCGGGGTGGTCAGAGACTGTATTATGGGGGACTTATTGAAATCCTTGGAACTGTATTAGTTAATGAAATGTTGTCCTTCAGGCATGGTGATCATGATGGGGTGACTGTGTGGTGCAGTGGATCCTGCCAAGGATTTGCGAAGTCCAAACTATGTGTACAATTTTATCATGCACACGCTCACTGCATCATCACATTTATCTGCAAAATGAGGATAATGAAAGAATGGAGCCCCATTACATTTAATTTCATATTCACTATTTGGAAAGTCAGTGCACTCAGAAAAAAAAAGTAAAGCAACTGAAAGCAACTCAAACACTGATACACACACACACACACACACACGAAACATACAAATGTTGCTGAAGAAAATCTATTTCATTTGTTGTACAAAGTATTTTCACACAGAATGGAAAGTTGACTGTGGTACATAGGAACAGTACAATATGTAGAAGACCACATACACTGTACTAGATGTATAATTTAAGGACCTTTCAAGGGTAATTCTGACAATATCCAACTGTGGTCCTTTATGTTGATTTTGGAATGTAAAGCTCAGGTGAGATATGACTTCTTATCTACGTGGTTATTGTGAGAAGCTGATGAGACAAGGATTATAAAAGGCCTCATATGTGGTACTATTACTTGTTAATCATTTCTATTCTAATCACGGTGGGGAGAAGTCCTTTGGCTGTTCCACAGACAGTGCCTTCTTACTTCTCTTCCAGTAGGAACCACAGCAAGCTTTGTTCAGATCCACAGCACCTTGTCAGGACTGATGTGAGAACAGTCTTCATTCATTTCACTTTAATTGGCCCTTTGATGTTGAAATATACAACTGCAGTGCTCAGCCCCTTCTGGCTGCCCACCCTCAGCAGTGCCCCTCTGCACAGCTCAGCCCTCTGGCTCTCATCCAGGATCAATCAGCACATAAAGGAGCATGGTTATTCCTGGTATGGTTCTGGTTGGCATCTTGTAACCCAGGTCTCAGAGCAATGCCTACTTCTCTCTTTTGTTTAGCTCCTTGTAGACTGCATACCCAGGACAAGGACGGTGCCTTCTTGGGTGCAGCTTCCTTTTCAGGATTTGCTCATCCCCATATGCCATCCTGGATTGGGCCCTGCCAGTGGAAGCGGTATGTTGGATTGGTTGGGCATGGCTATCATGCCAGCCACAGCTTGGCTTAAATTTTGGCCACACCATCTAAAAAAGATCTCACCCTGGACAGGTTGACTATATTGTCTGAAACTTGCTTTCTTCAATGGTAAAATAGGTTGCCAAAATACTGATTTCAGTGCTTCAAAGAAGATTAAAGACACACAGTGCCCAAGACTAAGACAAGCTTAGTCAATGCTGGTTCTTATCCTTGTATTGGCAGCTAGCCTATCAGCACTCTTCTGGATGAAAAGCCCACCTCATCATCTCACACTGGACCTCCATGAGCTATTTGTCCTACCTGCTGTCCATGGCCTGCCCTTCTGACACCACCTTCTACCCACTGCACAGAAAAATCCTCCAGGGCTGGCACTGTGACAGAGTGGATAAAGCTGCTGCCATCCCATACGGGCACTGGTTTGAGTCCTAATCCACCTCCTGCAAATGTACCTGGGGAAGCAGCTGCTGATAATCCAAGTCCTTGTGCCCCTGTACCCACATGGGAGACCTGGAAGAAACTCCTGGCTCCTGACTTCAGATTGGCCCAGATATTTGGGGAGTGAACCAGTGGCTGAAGATCTCTCTCTCTGTCTCTGTCAAATGAATAAATAAATCTTTAAAGAGAGAGGGAGGGCGGGTGAGCATTTTCCAGTTATCTGCAGCTGGATCTGGCCTCCCTTGTGCTTCTCTGCTGCTGTGGCCACAGCTCAGTCTAGGGCCCCTCCTATCCCAGGCAGTCTCTCCCGTTGTCCAACTGTGTTCTACGCTATGACAACCACCTCAGGGATCTGTCAGCTGATCAAAGTGGCCTGGACAATAATGCATGCAGAAAGTTTCTGCAAAGAACCAGACTCCTGTTGTGGAAAGAGGATTCTTCTGTGGATCTGTATCCCCAATTACACACAAGCCATCAGCGTTTGGAAGAAGTCTTGCTTTCTTTGCACATCAAAGAGTTTCAAAAAATTAAATAAAATTTCTGAATTAGTATAGAAAATGCAATAGGCATGGGAGTCCTTATAAATAGTTGATTGTGCTTTTAGAAGATAAATGAAACCGCATTCCTCAAATGTAAAAATAAACTGTATTAAATCTTAAGGATAGTGAATATCTTTTCCTAAATCAATCAGATTCACAATTATTTACGAACCTATTGACTGCTTCTGGCAGAAAATGTTCTTTTCCAAAAATATCTAAGAAAAGTATTCTCAACTTCTGTTTGAAGTTTCCAACTTATTTTCCTATCTATGTCCTTTAGTTGCTAAATCACTAACTATATAAATCATCATTTCAATTATATGAAAAAGAGCACAATTTTAAGAATTTGTCTCCAATCATCTGTTAAGAAACAGATTCCAAGAGAACTCATATTCATTGTGCTCCAGGGATGAGATTCCTAACATATATTCTTGTCCCTTAATCCTATCAAGTGATCTTATCAGTTAGGAATTGCCTCTCTACAAACAAGGAAAATAGAATCATAAAAATCACCCATGAGTTCAAGGTCACAGCCAGTAAACCAAGATCCAGCTCTAAGTTCATGTCTTTCACAGCAGCATGCTGCCTTCAGATAGTTCCTTGTCTTTTTAAAATGAATTTATATTTTTCACAATTATACTCATCTATCTATAGCAGGGAAATAAACTTCTCTTCCTTTGCCTTCCACTAGGATCCTGAAAAGATGGATGTTTCCTTAGGGAAGTTTATAGTGTTTCTCTACAAATACTATTCCTGATGCTAGAACTACACACACAGTAACTTTTCTACCACATTGCCTTAAAACCAAAAGTTTTGTAAACATGTTGAGTTTCTACACCCAATCTTAGCCTAAAGGCCAAGAAGCAATGTCAAGTTTCTTAAAATTAGGGTATATCTTTTTTTTTTTTTTTTTTTTTTTGACAGGCAGAGTTAGACAGTGAGAGAGAGAGACAGAGAGAAAGGTCCTCCTTCTGTTTTTCACCCCCCAAATGGCCGCTACGGCCAGCGCGCAGTGCCAATCCGAAGTTTTAACGGATCTATAGTAGTGCCCCTGTCCTCTTTGAAAGGATATTAACAAATCAGCAGGAAAACTTCAGCTCAGTGGATTCAGAATAAAGTATTTGCACCTGCAAGTGGGTTGTCAGTGATCTCAAGGGCCAGTGGAACACAGCGAATATCCCCAGAAAACTATTGGGGACTTAGAAGCAGGGTGCCATGCAGATGAAGGGTTGTGGAACCACTCAGTCTGGGGGCAGCCCTGCCACCCCCAGGTATCAGCCTAACAGAAAAGGCACAGTCTAGAGTTTCAGCCCAATGTCTTACTAAGTATTTGCTATCATTGAACCAAAGGCACTAAGTGGGCATATCATCGACAATCCATTTCCCCACAGCATTTGGACTCCTGGCTGCCAGACAATGGGATATGCCATGCTATCTGACACCGAACTTGCCAGCTCCTAATCACCTGCTGCATTAGAAGGGAATCTGTCCAGAGAGCTCCCTGACCCCCTTTGAGAAATCTTTGATGAACATATAATTGTATATATTTTGGGGTACAGTGTGGTAATTGGATACATTTATACAACATGCAATGATCAGATCAGGGTCATCAGCATTTCTCCCTCCTTAAACATTTATGATTTCTTTGTGTTGGGAAATTCAAAATACTCTCTTCTGGTTCTTCAGGGAAACACAAATCAAAACCATTGTGAGATATCATCTCATCTCACTTAGAATGGCCATAATCTAAAGGACAAAAAATAACTAAGGCTGTTGAGGACGTGGAGAGAGGGGACCTCTCCTACACTGTTGCTTGGGAACATAAATAAGTACAGCCAGGCAGAAATGCATGGAGATTTCTTAAAAAAACTAAAAATGGAAATACCATATGACCAAGCAATCCCAGTACTGAGAAAATACCCATAAGAGTTTTGCCAGACACATTCCTGCTCTGAACGATGCCTCATGGGGATGTCTTCTGCTCTCTCCTTGCCATGTGAGGTTCCTAATAATGACACAATTTTAAGAAATTTCTGATTCCCGGGATCTTGGCTAGTTTCTATGGATAAAGTGATGAACGTGATTTAAGACGTATAAGATTAAATCTCACCAAAAAATCACTGTACTGGAGACAGTGCAGTGCAAGTTTTTTAGACAGGCATGGTGAGCAGAATGATCTGGAACTAGGAAGGAGGGACTGGCAGCACAGTCCTATTTTGGTCCCAAGTGGTAAGAAACCTCTCCCAGAATGAAACTCTCTAGTACAGCCAGAGGCTCACACGTTGGGGACCACTGCAAACACAGCTTGCTTAAGGAAAAAGGAAAGAAAGCCTGCATTTAAAGTGCAGCATAAAATTACAGTCTAAGCTCCTGTGCTGTCCCAATGCCCAGGTCATGGTAAACCTCTCTCTCTCTGCATATGGAAATGGACTTTTCCATGTTCATGGTCAATGTCATTCAGCTCAGAGAATTCGTTAAGCATCAGTCATTATTCCATAACGTTTACCTCCAAGATGAAAACTGAAAATTCTTCTTCCTTTCCAAATTCACCTATAGGTAAGGATGTGTTCCTTTCACCAGCGGAGCCAGAGCTTTGCCTACAAGTGCTGACTTTGTAGAACCTTCGCATTTTGAGGCAGGAAGGTAACTTGGTGTCTGAACATGCCAAGGAAGGTTTTGTCCTCCCGTGTTATGCATGATTAAAATGGAAGAAAATTGTGAGGCCTGATGTAGACTCATCACGTGTGGTGTCACCATGGATTAGCAATGTCTGCTCCAGTCCTGGGAAAAGGCCAGGTGGGGCAGGGCATGTTCCACTCCACTGTCTGACAGACTCAGAAATGCCTCCCACATCTGTGGTACTGGGCTTTTGGGGGATGGAAGGGATTTTTTGCAGGAAGGTTTTGGCCTTTTTCACCTTAGAGGCACCCATTGCTTGTAAAACCACATGGGAGCAGCATTAAACCTTTGACATTCCTTGGACCTTGAAATGATCCTTTCTTCTGCACTGCTTGATATGCCTCACCTCCGCTGCCCCAGCTGTTTGGCTCCACCCTTCTACTTGCCACTTCTTGGTCTTCTCTGTGGCATTCTCTGTCTGTTTTGCATTCCGCTGGGTCTGGGTCTACTTTCTCTACTCTTCCTCTACTAGTAACCACTCATTGCCTTCCTAATATCCATTCCCTCCTGTTTCCTCACTATAGAATCTCAGTGTGATTGAGGCTGGCAACACAGTTGGCCAAGGACATGACACCACTGTGCCACTCTGCAGCCAGGGTGGTCAGTGACTAAGTGTGGACTGGCTCAGTTGGGATGTCCCTTTTCCCCTCTCCCTTCCTCCCTCTTCACATCAGAAGTATGGATGAAATGGGTTGGAGCTGCAGTGGCCATCAAAGACTGAGAGGTGACTAGGGTGACCAACTCATCCTGGTCACCCTGGCACTTTCCTGGCTTTAAAACACAAAGTCCCATGTTCTAGGATCACCCTTGGTTCCTGGCAAACTGACACAGTTGGGCACTCTAGCATATAACCTTGAGGATAGAAGCTAGCAATGTGGGAAAGGCAGAAAAATAGGAGCTGGGTTACCCATCATATTGCAGAGTCTTCTACCCAGGCTGGACTTCCTTCTACCACACTTTCCACAATGAAAGAAAAAAACAAATACCAGTTCACACTGGTATTGTTTAATGTTTTCTGCAGCAGATACCTACGTGATCCAACGGGCTCATGGCCCTGTAACTTCTAGCTTGGGTGATTCCCAAGTCTGGCTCTCTGGCCTGATCCCTCATCACCTTCCAGCTCCACACCTTCACCTTCTGCTGGGTAACTCCATTTGGATACTCAGTCATGCTTCAACCCTGCTCTCCCTTGATGCTCTGTATCTCAGTGAATGGAACCCCCAGGTAATCAGTGGCCAATCAAGAAATTTCAGTATCCTCAAGGATCCTTCCAAAAGCTCACTTCTCTAAAACCCTATCAATCTTAATGACTCATGTGGGTGCAAACTGTTGAAATCTTTACTTAATGTATACTAAACTGATCTTCTGTATATATAGAAAATTGAAAATGAATCTTGATATGAATGGAAGGGGAGAGAGAGCGGGAAAGGGGAGGGTTGCGGGTGGGAGGGAAGTCATTGTGGGGGGGGGGAAGCCAATGTAATCCATAAGCTGTACTTTGGAAATCTATATTCATTAAATAAAAGTTAAAAAAAATCTTAATGACTCAATTGTCTAAATCTCAACATCATCGATTCCACCAAGTTCCCTCGGCAGATCCAGTCAGAACCATCTTTTGCCTGGATTACTGCAATAGTAATAGCTTCCCAGTGGATCTTTCTGCTCCAGCCTTGCCCCAGTGTAATCTGATCTTCACACTGCCAGTCCTATCTGCTATCCCAAGATGATCATACCACACCCTAGCCTAGAACACCTGAGACGGCTGCTACTGTCCAGTTTCTGAGGTCCTGGTGCTGTGACCCTCCTGTTTAATCTTGCCCTTCTTGGCAGTCTACGTGAGAGCCACAGGTTGTCTTTCAGTCCCTCTGAAATAAGGTGCCAGGCCTTCCCACGTGCTGTTTCCCTTATCTGGGATATTCTTTCAGCTCCCCTCCCACACACATCTCCAAACATGGTTAAACATTTCTTCGAGTTCAGTATCAGCATTACAGCTTGAGGTTTCAGTTGTCTGTTAACTTGGCTATATTCATTACTAGGATTTAAGTACATAGGGCACACACCATATCCGCTCAGTTCCTGGAAAGTGCTCTTTATATTTTTAAATAATTAGCAGACTCCTTCTTGATGGTTGGTTTGTTTTATTATGCTTTTTTATAAACTATACAATTCTTTTTATTATAGAGAACTCTCATTAGGTTTGGATTTCATAATGATTACTGTTCTACAAAGCATATTTTAGAAAAGCTACAACTTCACTAGGGACTCACAGCACAAATTATTTTCCTATATGCCTCCACTGTTAATATTTTCTGAAACACAAACTCTTACTGTGTCAGCATACACAAAGGATCGTAAAAGTGCACAATTCTTTGCCTCTCTGGAACGCCGGGTTTGTGGGAAGCATTCAGAAAATGTTTCAGTGTGTGACATTTCCAGATTAAAGAGAGCTATAGTCTGACCGGCCTTAATTTTCAAGGAGCTGCAAAGTGCAGAGATCAGCAATGCATAGGGGAGTGATGAGGTCAGCATCGCCTGGAGTCACAAATGCCATTTTGGTTCCCCCTGACAACAGGGGAAATTATTCTCCTCTCAAGGCTAACGCTGCAGAAGTAGACTTAGAAGATCACAAAGCACGGGCCTAACAAAAGTAAAACAAACACCAGGAGACCATCTCCAGTGTAAACAATGTGCCAACAGTTGAAACCACACCACAGATGTCTGTTCCACCCTCTTGTTTTTTTTTTTTTTTTTTTTCTGGGTCTGAGAAGGCCACAACTTCCAGTCCTGCTGGCTTCAGTGGCAGCTTCAGAGGAGAAGTTTACCTTAGCAACTACCAACAAAACACCCAGCGATGAGCCCAGGATGAAGGCTCATGGGATATTTGGAAAGGGAGCGTTCCTTTGCACAGTATTTCACAAAGTAGGAAAATAAAGAAAAGGCTGCATTATATATGACAGTCTTTTTTCCTATCAAAGATCAGTTCTCAGAACACATTTTTTACCAAATGACTTGTCAGGCATGGAAGCTGTTCCTTTGAAACATGCAAGTGTCCTAGTGTTTAAAATAAATGTGGGGGCTGGCGCTGTGGCATACTGGGCTAAAGCCTCCACCGGCAGTGCCGGCGTCCCATACAGGCACCAGTTCAAGGCTTGGCTGCTTCTCTTCCGATTCAGCTCTCTGCCATGGCCAGGGAAAGCAGAAGATGGCCCAAGTATTTGGGCCCCTGCACCCACATGGGAGATCAAGAAGCTCCTGGCTCCTGGCTTCAGAACGGTCTATCAGCTGTTGTGGCCATTTGGGGAGTGAACCCGCAGATGGAAGACCTTTCTCTCTGTCTCCCTCTCACTGTCTGTAACTCTACCTCTTAAGTAAATACATATCTTTAAAAAATAAATAAATAAAATAAATGTGGCTGGAGTGACATCAGAGGTCATTCTGCAAGTGACCCAAGTGTATCTGGAAGGAATAAAGGACACCTCTTCCAGGGGCTGTGTGTCCATCCACAAGACAACAGACTTGAACTCTGTGTCTTACCAGCGCAGCTAATAGCATCTCTGGGAAGGCAGCTGAATGTTCATTTATTTATGCATTTATCAGGAAGCCAGGAACTGGAAACACAATCCAAGTGTCCCTCCAGGGTTGCAGGAATCCAGTAACTTGAGTCCTCACCTCTGCCTCCCAGGGTCTGTGTTTGCAGGAAGCAGGAGTCAGGAGCCAGAGGTGGGAATCAAACCCAGGTGTTTCAATAAGGGCCGTAGGCTAAATGACTGCTCCATACAGCTGAATAGCTTTGCTCCTGCATTAATAAGGTGATGTTGACAAACAAAAGGGGATATAAACATTTCTGCTTCACTCAAAGCAGAAGCAAACAGGAGTGCTTAGGGAAATGTCAACATGGAACAGGAAATCAGACACACGCATGTGTATTCATAGATGTATACATATATTTACTTTATTTGTACTTTCTCATTTCAAATTCGGCCTTTATGCCTATTGTAAAGAATAAAAGCCAGTAGGAACAAGAATATTCCATTTATAAACAAGAGACAGTTGTAGAGGAAAATATGTCATTCTGTTGCATTACAGAGAAGATATGACTTGCAATGGTGGAAGCATAATATTAGAAGAGTTGGAATGAGATTAAATCTCCTAATATCTGTAAGTGAACAATGTGACACAGGTGGACGGCTTTCAACGTTCCCCCCAACATAACTGAACGCAGATGTCCATCTCTAACTGAGCACGGAAGAGCTACTGTGATGGCCAGGCAGTTTGAAGTAGTGGTCATTTGTTTCCCAGGACAGTTTTTTCACCAAGTCTGTTTCCTCCCCACTGACCTCCCTTACAGGGGCCTCTGGCACTCATCCTCTGAACCCAGGTATGGTTGTTGTTGTTGTTGTTGTTGTTGCTTTGAAGACTTCTTATTTATTTACTTGAGAGGCAGTTACACATAGAAAGAGGGAGAGACAGAAAGATTTTCCATCTGCTGGTTGACTCCCCAAATGGCCGCAATGGCTGGAGCTGGGCCAATCCAATGCCAGGAGCCAGGAGCTTCTTCTGGGTCTCCCATGCAGGTGCAGAGGCCCAAGCACTTGGGTCATCTTCTTCTGCTTTCCCAGGCCACTAACAGAGAGCAGGATCAGGAGCAGCCAGGACTTGAACCTGCACCGACCCATATAGGATGCCAGTGCCACAGGCAGCGGCTTAGCCCACTACGACACAGCACCACAGACATGGGCTTACCCTACACGCCAGCCCCCTAGGCATGATCGGCAAGCCTCTGTGAGGCAGCCAGGTCTCAGACATGTCCTTTATGCTCTGAACTTCAGTGCTGCTCCTTCTGTCTATTTTGCCCAGTTTTCTGGTTCTTTGGTCAAATATATGAATTCACTCTCTACCTGTCTGTGTAAGTCCTCACTTGCAAAAGTTTACAGATATGCTGAGGTCGACATTGTGGAGTAGTGGCTGCCACTTGTGAAACCTGTATCCTGCATCAGAGTGCTGGTTCTAGTCCTGGCTGTTTGGCTTCCAGTCCAGCTTCCTGTGCCTGGGACAGCAGTGAATGATGTCCCCAAGTCCTTAGGCTGCTGCCAGCACGTGGGAGACCTGGATGGAGCTCCTGCTTCCTGACTTTAACCCAGCCTGGTTCAGCACCAGCTTTGTTGGGCCATTTAGGGAGCAAACCAGTAATGGAATTCATTCATATTCTCTCTCCCTCTCTCTCTCTAGCTCTGCCTTCCAAATAACAAATAAATAAAGACCTGCTGCATACTCCTGCAGCAGTACTCAATTTGGGCTGCACACTGCCATCACTGAGGGAGGCCGGGTTCTACAGTACAGCCTGCTGCACATCTCCCAGGTGCCTGTAAGCCAGGCCAGGCTTAGAAGCTCTCCTGACACCCGTCTGCATTCCTCCTTTGGCTCTAACACAGCTATGGCAGGGCCTGTGTCTATTTTATTTATACCCCCTCCCCCCATTTTTTTTTAATGTCTGACACATCACAGGTGTTTCATAAGTACAGGGTGAATGAATTAAGCATTATAACCTGCACATAAGGTAAGGATGATCTAAAACAAAGGCAACAAGTTGAGGTTCAAGAACAACAAAAACTGAAAATGAAGCCTCTGATAATATATTTTAGAAACACTCCTTAAATATAAAAATAAATTTGTGACTATGTGTCTAAGGCTTATAAGAACTCATGATAAATTTGGAAGAAAGTCAGGCAGTGGTTTCGGTAAATTGTTTGCCTTGGAGACTGGGATTTGATAATAGTAACACTGATAGCAACTGTGTTTATTCCTCACCCTTTAGTGCATGAGGTATTCACAAGGCACCAGGGAATATTCGAGCCTCATAGCAATGCCATGACAAATTCAGTTCTTCTTCATTTCACAGATCAGAAGAGCCTGACTCAGAGAGGATACACTACTGGATGGACAGTGGCTCCCAGATTCCACTCAGCCTGCCAGATTAAGCAATTAAAAGCACTAAAGTGTGTTCTAAATATTGCATGGGACATACTTAAAAAAATGTATTTGTTGCTTATCTGAAATTCAGATTTAATAGGGCATTCTGCAATGTGAATTTCCAGGCCAATTCTTCTGTGAAAAAGAAGTTGTAGATTTGTGAGTCACTGTGGACCCTTCCAGATCAGACGGGAAGAGCCTGGGGCTCCTCTCTGCTTTTCTTCCTTCCTTCCTTGTCTCCCTCCCTCCCTCCCTCCCTTCCTTCTTCCTCCCTTCTCTCCTATTCTTTTCTTTCCTTTTCTTTTCTATCCATCTCATCTATCCACACATCTAGAAAGCTGCCTATTTTTAACTGCTACATCACTTTGCATTGTATAGACATACCACAATTTAATACATTGGTATGTTAGTGATAAACACTTACTCCCATCTTTAGTTATTAAAAAGCAATGTGGTTGTAAATCTTGCACCTACAACCAAGCTCATTCCTGGGAATGTATAGCCATCTGAGAAAGCTCTAGAAAGAGAACTACTGAGTTAGAGGGAATGTGCATTTATTCTTTGATTAAACATTACCAAATATTCCTTCTCGAAGTTGTACCAACTTCTTTTTCCATCAGCAATGTAGGAGAGAACTCTCCCTACCCTCGTCAATGCCCTGTGTGCTGCTGAACTTTTAGCGTTCACCCATCTAATAGATAAAAAGGGTAGCTCATTGTAGCAGTGATTTGAATTTCTCTCATCCTGAGTAAAGCTCAATATCTTTTTACATGTTGAAAAGCCATTGATATTTCCTTCGTGTGATGTCCTTGACCTATTTTCCATTGAGTTCTTAGTCTTTTGTCACTGATTTGCAGAAGTTCTTTTTGTATTAAGGAAATTAATCCAATATCTGTCAAATATGTTGCAGAGTTCCCCAGGTTCATCATTTGTACTTTGATGTATGCTTTTTAAAGGCAGAGCTTAATGAGTTTTTAAAACATCTTAAAGTTACACGAGCAAATCCAGGTTGGGAGAAGGATCATTTTTAACAGCACACATGAATGTCCCCAGATAGCTACATGTGTGGAAGGACTTATTATGATTCAAGTCATGTGTTAATCACTTAAGTTCTTATCTTTTTAAGCCATCACAGCCTTTCTGAGAAAGATGTAATTCAGTCCTTGTACAAATGGTTCCTAAGATTGGTTCTAGACCTAGTAGTGACCTGAAATAAAATTACCAAAGCATGTGGACTTTGCTTTGGTGCATTCTCAACTTTTCAGTCTTCTTTCCTCACCCCGCCATCCCCTGGTTCCCTGTTGCCCTCCCTCCTCTCCTCCTTTCTCCACATGTGCTGTGTACAAGCTGGAAAACGCTCATTTATCATTCCCTGGATTTTCCTGCCAGCTCTCAGCTACTCTCTACTAGACTGCAGACTGACCAATATCCACAAATTTTCAGATCACAAGGCAATTTTTTTTAAGATGTGAAACATTCAAATATGTGTAACACCAAAGATAATAACAATGACCTAATGTGACAAGGGGCAGGGGTTACTTGCAGAATTAGATCAAGCAGGAAGCTTCGTACTTTGCAGGCTCATGTGTCCAGCCTTGTCAAGACTGTGAGGAGTGTCAGATGGCCCCTCTAGAAACTGAAATTGTGAATTTTAAAGTAAAACCTCCCTTGTGGCACAGTGGGTTAAGCCACCACCTGCGATACTGGCATCCCATATGAGCGCCAATCCGAGTCGCGGCTGTTCCATTTCCATTCCAGCTCCCTGATCACGTGCCTGGGAAAGCAGTGGAAGACAGGCCAAGCACCTGGGCTCCTGCCACCCACACGGGAGGCTGGGATCAAGTTCCTGGCTTCGGCCTTCAGCCTGGTCCAGCCCAGGCTGTTGCGGCCATTTGTAAAGTGAACCAGTGGATAGAATCTGTCTGTCTCTCCCTCCCTCTCTCTGTAGTCCTGCTTTTCTGATAAATAAACCTTAAAAAAAAAGGGTAACACCCCTCAAAATTCAGAGTCATAAGATCCTGCTTGGTTTTACTTGGTTTTGCTCCAATAGCTGTGATTCTTGGGGTCACAGGGTGAGAGTGAGAAAGAGCATTGGTTTTAGAGTCAGGTAGCTCTTACTGTGAAGAGCAACTCAAGCAATCAGTGCAAGGTGTCAGGAAAGTAAATTTCCTTGGGTGTAAAACAGGGATTGTAATGTGGACCTCTTGAGGATGTTTGTGAAATATTGAATAATATCATGCATCAGTGTATAGCCTGGGGTAGTGTAGGTTCTCAACAAAGCATGGATTCAAATTTCATATCTGTCAAATCATTTTAATAGTATTCTATTGAAAATGTTTATATTGAAGACTATATATCAAAGTTTCTTGAAATTTGGTCATTCCACCACCTTTACAGTTTTTCTTTTTTTAAAAAAAAAACTTTTATTTAATGAATATAAATTTCCAAAGTACAGCTTATGGATTACAATGGCTTCCCCCCCATAACGTGCCTCCCACCCGCAACCCTCCCCTTTCCCACTCCCTCTCACCTTCCATTCACATCAAGATTCATTTTCGATTCTCTTTATATACAGAAGATCAGTTTAGCATACATTAAGTAAAGATTTCAACAGTTTGCTCCCACACAGAAACATAAAGTGAAAAATATTGTTTGAGTACTAGTCATAGCATTAAATTTCAATGTACAGCACACTAAGGACAAAGATCCTACATGAGGAGTAAGTGCACAGTGACTCCTAAGCCCCCTGAGTTCACCAACTCTGATTATATTTAGACAAGGCCATGGTCAAAGTGGAAGTTCTCTCCTCCCTTCAGAGAAAGGTACCTCCTTCTTTGATGACCCGTTCTTTCCACTGGGATCTCACTCGCGGAGATCTTTCATTTAGGTGTTTTTTTTTTTTTTTTTTTTTTTTTTTTTTTTTCCCCAGAGTGTCTTGGCTTTCCATGTCTGAAATACTCTCATGGGCTTTTCAGCCGGATCCGCATGCCTTAAGGGCTGATTCTGAGGCCAGAGTGCTGTTTAGGACATCTGCCATTCTATGTTTTTCCATATCTGTGTACCATGGCACTAATACAACTGAATGTTTTCTTCCAACTATAACCATCTTCAAAAACTATAATACTGTTTTTAGCTAGTCCCTTAGCAATATTATCGATGAAATTTGGGATCATATACATAATTATTAAAATAGAAAAAATATTGCCAGGTATCACTTAAAATAATCTTTTGAACCAACATAGTATGAATTCTATACTTTGAGAAACACTTGTATATGTGAAAGTTAGGTCTTATTATATTTTATTTATTATGGCTTCATGAGTTCTTTATCACAACTTAGAAACTATTAACCAGAGAGGATGAAAAACTTGATCGAAGTTAAACAGACACTTTAGAACTGAGACAAGGATCCAAGATTCTGGATTTCTGGGCCTATATTTCCATTAGTCAGCCTCCTAAAATACCTCTAGTTGAAGCCTAAATTAGAATTCCCCTGCAAAACTGCAGGATTAACACTGTGATACTCTGACGCAAACTTGTTTTTCCACCACTGCTATTTATTTCTTCCCCTAGGGAAACTAAAGGGCAGACTTTCCCTTCCAGAACACACCTGAGAGTCCACACCTGACATGACCCCACTGGGAGGAAGTGGAATGGACGGGAGGAGGCCATGGTGATTTGAATTTTTCTACACTGTGTATTCTGTTCAGAGTCTTTTCTGGAAGCTGTGTGGTTTTGTTTCATTTGCTCAAACACTTTTGAATGTATCAAGACTTGTGGACATTTTTACCAACTTTCTCCAAAAATTTAGGATCTGTTTGAATTCTACAAATTTTTTTTTTATGCCAGGAAATCCCTATGTGCTCCCTGACTGAGCAATAATAAAATGAAAGCATAAGAAGCAGCATCAGCACAGGCGGCTCTGCCATCTCTCCAACAATGCTGATTAACACGTTTCTTCTTTGAAAAATTTTTCCCTTCCTTAATTTCACTTCTAACAGCTTCAGTGGGGCTGGCCCCAGCCTCCCTGCTTTCCAAGGATGGTCACATGATCTAGGCTTGACCAATCAGATCATTCAAACTCTTTCATTGCAGTGATTGGTTCAAGGGAAAGTATATGAACCAACTCAGACAAATGAGGCTCAATTATGAGAATTTTGTTAATGCATTGGGAAAAACGAGCTTTCTTTTCAGAAGCACTATCAGCTATAAGAATGTTCTATGCCCCCACTTACTGCAGTCCATGAGGGAAGTCCCATGAGAGTGAAGCCAACACAAAAGAAGGCAGAGTTAAGAGATAAGAAATGGGAGTGATTGAATTGGGTGGCATTTTCTAACCCCATTGATATACCGAAAGCCAGATATTCCTGAACTTCTCATTTACATTGAGTGGTAGAGTTCTTTGGTTTAAGCCAGTTTGATTCAGAGTATTTTTGACTTGGAGAGGAACAAAACAACCCAGTCAATGCAGAAGTCAGAGTGAGCACATGATGTGTTGGCTTTGATCATGAGCAAAACAGGGAAAGGGAAAAGGAGAGGAAGAGGTTGTAAATTGGATGGTAGAAGGTGATCAGGAGACCAGGTTCTTGTCTCAACTTTGCTCCTACTTTGATGTGTGACCTTGAACAATGAGTTAACCTCTATAAGCCTCAGCTTCCTAATACATAAAGTAAAGCGATTGGACATTCAGTAGTTCTAAAACAGAACTCTTTGGAGTCCTAAAGTGCTTCAGGCAATGAGAGGGAAGTATTGGGGATCTCAGGTACCCAGACTTCCATTTAACACGACTAGCTCTCCTCCTACATATGTTATATGCCAGCCTCGCTGACAAGGTTTTGTTGGAAAAAATAAGTCCCACTGTTAAAAAGTACTAGTTGACCATTACAGTTCTGTAAATACCAAAATCTAAATTGAGTCAAGGCTCAGCTGGGTCCCAGTAAAAATGTAGTGTCTGTTTAGTATTTCCTATTCTGTTAGGAGCTGGTAAGAAGCCAAGGTCAAGAACTCAATCCCTGGAGGATTTTTAGCTTTCTGCAGACACAAAAAATGTTAATGGCTGTGATCTGCATCCCTAATCTTGAGAACTGTCTTAGAGATAGGATGGGTCATTGGTCACACAGGGGCTGGGGAAAGGAATGCAGATGATTCCAGATAGGCATTAGCTCTGCCTTAAATGTCAATACAAACGTAACTCAGGCAACCTCTTAACAGCTTGAAAACAGAGAGTGATGTGCTTGGAGTTTGGTTTTTTCTTTCTCAAGACAGTGTGATCTTTGTGGAAGAAAGTGAGAAAACAAACAGCACTTGCTACACAATCAACTGCACAACACCTGATATGTATCCACACTACTCCACATGGATATAAATGGCTTTTCCTTACACAGACAATATCCGCATTGTAGTGGAAATCAAATGACAGAATAACTTTTATGAAGGCATATATAGGCATGTTTAGGAGAAACTAAATTAGTATGATTACATTAAAATATTTAAACTTCAGGTAAGCACATTTAGAGTATTCTAAACAATGTTTAATGCATCTTAAGAAATAAATTTTATCATCAATTGCCAGAATGTGTCATCCACTACCAGAGTCAAAGAATTCCCTTTATTTGATTTCAGGTAAAAATTGTGAATGAAACTAAAGTCTGCAAAACAAATGTATAGTCCAACAATAATACAGATGTTGCCAACAGTAGATGAACACTTAATTTAACAAACATGCTGAAAGGTAATAAACTATAAATGAAAACTATTTAACTATTTGTCCTTTAGTCTCTGTGTAACTAAGAATTTTCTCATTACACAATGATTTTTTCAACTGTATATAATTCAAGCAATTTATATTAATACAAAAATCACATATCTTGAGGTTCCATTTTCTTCCATTGATTAACAGATGATTTCTACCATTCTGCTCACATGTGCTTCAGACACATAAAACCTATAAGAGGGACAGGATGATCATTCATAGGGGAGAACAATAGTCAAGTTAGGCAAGGCAGATTTAGGACAAGAGGCAGGCAAAGGGTTAGCTGAGGGCAAGTCATGAATGTGTCAGAACACATCTCAGAATTTGGAAGCACGTAGTGGTCTGGAGGATCCAAATTGGGTGAGACACATAGTTTCAGGATTAGACAGAGTCAGGAGGGCTTAGGCTCAAGATAGGAAGAAATATGAGTGCATGTCAACACTGCGACAAAAGATTCAGATCCACCAGATGACCATGAGTTTTAGACAGCACCTTGGATAGCTCCCTGGGCAAGAGGTAGTCTTGATGAAGCTAAGGACCCAAGATATGAAGTCTCATCCCCTAAGCCCCAACTTTCCAGTTGACATCACCCTCTCCATGGAATGAATTTGGCCCTTGAAGTGTAGGGGAGGAAGTTACAATATTCCACTGGAAAGTATGACTTACAGTCCTAGGCATTATGTTTATTTCCAGTGGTAAAAGGCTCTTTGGTGATGGTGGTAGTTGAGAAAGGATAATGCTCTCTTTCCAAGCTTCAGATAATTTATTTTCCAAAAGCTTTAACCCACCTAATTTAGGAACAGACATTGAAATATTGGCCCTGTGATATAGTTTTGTGTTTTTAGATGTACTAAAATTTTGTATTAAGATAAGTTTAGTTTCCCCCATATGGTGACTTCAGAAACAGTAATTAGTGATTTTCTTTTAAATCCCTAAGTATGACTTTCAAGCAGGCATCTGTGTCCAGATTATTTACCTCCAGGTACAATGACCAGTGAGAAAAGATGTCTGCAGCTGCCTCTTCATTGGTAGAGTCTAAAGTCTCTTGAGTTCAAGATACATTACTTGGAGCTATCAGGCCTAGAGATATAAGTATGTGGGGCCTGGGAACAAGTTCTTTAGCTGTGTTTGCTTTATGGTATCAATGGATCATCACAGTAATTGGAAAATCCAATTAATTCCAGATGGCTTATTCACTGAATTGAAAATATGACCTTTATATTAATAATTAATTGAGTAGGAGATTTGTGTTCAATTAACTTAGGAAATGAATCAATCAGAAGAAAGGGAAGAAAAAGCACATTGTAAGTGGAACAAAGGTTGGGCATAGGGCGAGGTAGGCATAGAAAAGAGAAGCATGGGGACCCTGCCCATTGCATGATTGTGACTATATGGAGTCTGAGGCACAGTGGTGTGGTGTGAGATCTGAGACCACTCATTCAATAATATTGATCGAGCACATACTCTGTGCTGGATATTAGAGACATAGCTATAAGCAAAACAGAGGCCCATGGCATGATTTACTCTTTTATGGCAATCTTAAATAGGTCACCTTGAGTGAGAGATGTCTGGGAGGCAACTCTTCAAAGCCTATGACAAAGATACAATATAACGAAGTGGTTAAATGGGAGGCAGAGATGTTAGACCTGGTGATGAGGGAAACAGAGGGGATGTAAGTTCCCCTTCCTACAAAAATCAGCCTCCTAGTAGATAACCTGAGAGGTGATAGGAGACAGGGAGAAGATTCCAATGACATTTTGAAGCCAAGGAAAACTAGATATACTAGGGAACACATAGGTGATGCCTACTTGGGTTTCTTTGTATGGCTTCTTTGAGATCACAAAACTAACATTAGAGAAGATTGAGAATTCATTGAGTTCATCTCCCCCTCAACTGTTCTTAAGTCTCTTGGCTAATAGGGGCAAAGTCAGAACTTGTTCCTCTTTCCTGGGATGGAACCAAGATGTTCTTCTGTGTGACTTTCATGTTTTCATTGTGATTGGCTAAACAATCTCCTTGTGACAGATAGATAATTGAACCCACATTAATAAACAGAACCCTGAGATAATACAGGCTAGTCATTTTTTTTCCTGGGTTTTCTGATAAGCTGGGTTTTGGCTTGTGGTAAGGTTTATATGAAATAGGAACTTTTGGAATGGATGGAAAGAGGAAAACAACCAGAGAACAGACCACAAAGCATGACCTGGAGCTTGCTGGCTTCTTTAAGGGAGAAATAGCACTCCAATCTTCATTTACAACTCCCTCTGGTGTGTGATTGTTAATGTTCTAGAATAGGATAGACTGCCATGAGTGACTGATCAGACAGCACTTGCTCTTGTTTGGCTTAGGAGACACACGATATCTACACAAAAGAATTTTCACTGAACTATGGAGCCCTTTATAGCTTTGATTATAGAACAAGCAACGCTTTAAAAAAAAAAAGCTGGAAAGGGAACTATTTTCCAAAATTTTAGTCCAAAGCAAATATAATTTACTGTAACTATAAAACTAAAATTAGAGAATCCCATAGATAAGCAACTTAAAAAAATACCAGATTATATTCTTAACTGCTAAACCATTAGCAGCACAACATGAGTATTTAGAGAGGGGAGGATACTAATGGACAAAGCACTCATTCACATCTAAAAATAGTTCCCACTCTTGGAAGAAAACACCAGTAGCCACCACTCACTTCTATGATTTTTAAAAATTGATCCCATTAACCATTCTGAATTCTGATTGTCAATTAAAATTCTCTATGTGTGCTTTTTATTAATTCAGCCTTCACTAATAGGTGTTGGAAATGAAGATAAACATGGTTTGAAATTTCACTGGTCCCACAATCTTTTAGAATGTTCCTATTGTATTATTTTATGCTTATTATTATTAATTTGTTTCATTTCATTTTTTTTTTGACAGGCAGATTTAGACAGTGAGAGAGAAAGACAGAGAGAAAGGTCTTCCTTTTTTCCATTGGTTCACCCCCCCAAATGGCCACTATAGCCGGCGCATTGCACTGATCCGAAGCCAGGAGCCAGGTGCTTCCTCCTGGTCTCCCATGCGGGTGCAGAGCCCAAGCACTTGAGCGATTCTCCACTGCCTTCCCGAGCCACAGCAGAGAGCTGGACTGGAGAGGAGCAACCAGGACAGAATCTGGCGCCCCAACCGGGACTAGAACCCGGAGTGCTGGCGCTGCAGGTGGAGGATTAGCCTAGTGAGCCATGGCGCCAGCCTCATTTCATAGTATGATTACATTATAAATATTCTCTTTTAGGGAGGAGAGGCATACTTTAGAAAGTTCTGATTTGCAGGTGGCATTGAACTATGCACCAAGAGTGAACCAGATAGAGGAAGAAATTTCTTCTTAAGCTCACAGGTCTGAAAGAACAGGAAATTGTCACTCTTCAAAGAAAAACAGCTTCCTTGATTGACACTGTTTTCTATCTAGCCCTCCAAGAATCATTAGAAATAAAGAAAGAGAACTAAACTGGACTAATTCACTCAGGACAAGCTCTGCCAACATCAGGCTGCAAGAGCTCTTGACTTTCCTTGCAGACAAAGAGAAGCCTAGCCACTTCTATGAATCCGTGAACTAGAAGAAGATTCATAGAAGAAAATATATCCTGAAATTCTCTCAGAGGTTAAAAGACAATAGTACTCCAAAATTAGAACCAACTATGACAAAAACATTAAAAAAAAAAAACAAACTACTGTGAGTAGATGAGAGACCACACTTTTCTAATGTGGAAAGTTCAGGCTTACTTCTATAGAAGAAGTAGAGTAAATTTAAGCTTGGTTTGTGAAGCCAGCTTTATTTTAGCATGTTTTACCTAATGAGTTTTGCATTCTACAGTAACAACTATAATTCATACTGCTTTCATGCTAACTGATGTGAGCTTTACAGCAATCATTTGAAATAGCTATTATTATCCCAAATTCTTTATATCTTTTTAAAATTCTCATTAATATAAAGAGAACAGATTTCATGTATTTCACAGGTAGGATTCTAAGATAACCATACTTCCCTCCCTTGCTCTCTCCACAGCCTGTGTCAGGAGGCAAGACGGAAGGTCCTGTAAACACTGCCGCTTCTCCTTGGCTGGTTCCTGCCCCTTGGACCTAAGCCACACCACCTCACAGACCTTGCTGGAGCTGTGACAGTCTGGGATGACGAGGTAGGGTATCTTCTATTTTGACTGCAAATGAGCTCATCCTACGAGTAACTGGCACAGGCATAAAGGGTGATAGGTACATAGGAGGGGCATCTGTTTTAATGGGTTGGCCTCCTAGGATATACCTGGAAAGAAGTAATGAACTCAAGGGGCCTCTCCCCAAAACATGATCCTTTGAAACTTCTTCCTCTTGGTGGACTGGGCTGGACTAGTTCGGATGATGGATGTGCAACCTCCAGTGACTATATCTATACAGGAGCCGCCTCAGTCCTGGGAGACCGGCTGAAGTCTTGGAGCCACCGAAAGATTCAGGTGGACTACGCACTAGTGGGGAAGCTCTACTGTTTTTGAAGAGTTTGCAAACCAGTCATCAACTTTATTTTTGTTGGTCAGTTTGTTGAAATGTGAAGTGTATAGACACATAAAAACCGAAATGCAGACAAATGCACAGTAAGAAAAATGGGAGTTTTGTTTCAGTTGTTCTGAATATGTGCTGATGCATGGAAACCTGGCAGAGTAATCTATAAAAACAAAGCACAACAGACACACCTTCTGCAAGAGGACAGTCCCTTCCCAGTCATCAACCATACTGCCAAATAAAAGGCCCCGCTCAGCTCTCCACTCACTGATCTGACCATCCCTCCACCTCCAGGAAGGTCCTCGTGGCTTCCTGCCACTCTCAAGCCCAAAATAAAGATGTGGTTTAGCACCTATCACTAGACCAAACCACATTGCCTCATTTTCCTGATCTCCTCCTACTCCCAAATTAAATCTTACACCTGGTCTACCTTCCCCTTTCTTATCTCAACAAGTTCCAGTCCTCTTCTTAGAATCAAACAAATATCAGAGAGTTGCTCTTCAACCAGATTCTTAAAATAAACAGGCTCTATTCAGCCTTTGTAAATCCATTTGGCTTAACATTTATGCCAGGCATTGAAAGAAAAAACAAAAACAAAAAACAAGAATACCTACAGAGGCCTACCTTGGTGAGCTAACAATGCACCATGGAAGACTTTTGTTCCAAGAATGCTTGAGTCACGGTACTCAATGAGACCCGAACCCCAAATCACTCTTCATTTAACACCAAATAAGAAATACTCATTCCTTGTGTTCAATATAAATACTTCCAGAGGATTTTTAAAAATCAGGTGTTACCCCCACTACTCTTCCTAAAATAGGAACTGAACCTGCTTTGGAATGAAAGCTTTCAGTACCATTTAGAAGCTTTGTAACATTGTCCATTCCTAGACGTTCAGTTTGCCTTTGGCCCTAAGACATGGTTTAGCTTTTGGCTGCCAAGTCACAAAAATTGGCAACAACACATAGAAACCAAGGAAACCAACTATGTAAACAAACAATACTACCAAATGCTCACGCAGCCCCACCACCTACCCTGTGAGCTGTCACTGCAGAGCAAGGCACTTTTTTCTTCCTTTTTCCTTAAAAAAAGGGACTTAAGGTGAAAAAAGAATATGCCCAGCAATAGAGAAATGATTGAATCAACGACGGTCTCTGTCACAGTCTTAGGCAACTACTAAAAAGAAAAATGTAGCTCTACATTGACTTGGAAACATATCATGTATGTGAGTATGTGTATATATTTCTGATACAAGTGAGAGTACTTCAGAAAGCTTGTGGAAAATGTAATTATAAAGATAAGGTTATTTTGCACAAAAGATTTTGAAATACATGCACAAGTATATCACTACAGCATGTAAAAATTATAGCCACATTTTTATAAATTTTGAAAATAAGAATTTATGTTTCTACATGCATAGAAGCAGGCAATGCACTACATTGATAATATTGGTTACCTCAAGGAGATGGCATAAGAAAATGAAGACAACTATTATTATTAATTAATAATCCATACCTTAGGTATTCCTTGAATTGTCATAAAAGTACAAATGCTTTGGTTATTTATAATAACCAACAGTTGGGGAGAGTGTTTTACCCAGTGGTTAAACGAACAGTGCCCAATTTTGGAGTTTGTTGGTTCAATACCCAGCTCCAGCTCCTGACTCCAGCTTCCTGCTACTGCCAACTGAAAGAGGCAGCAGGTATAGCTCAGGTAATCAGGTTCCTGCCACCCGTGTGGGAGACTTGAACTGAATTCCCCACTCCTACCTTTGGCCTGGCCATGTCCTGGCCATTGAGGGCATTTGGAGAGTGAACAAGCAACTGGGAGTTCTCTGTCTTTTATGTAAATAATTTTAAAGTAAAATAAAATGACCAATTGTAGAATAAAGCAAAAATAGGAGACTGGGAAAATACTCTCCACCCTACAAATGAATGATAAGTTTCCAATGTTTCCACATATACAAAGCCAATAAACATAATATTTAGCAATAACACTTGTAATTACATAACATCTAACCACCAAGAAGCTCTGTTTGCAGACAAACTTTCATTTGGTTTTAATCCACTGCAGCTGCACAAGCTCCCACACAGCCAGATAAAGGGCAGGTGTGTGTGTCTGGCTGAAGGCACACCTGCCCAGTGACTTCCTCAAGGTTGCACAGTGAGCCGTGGGTCCCAGGGAGCTCCTCTGAAGCTCTTTTGTTCTCTGTCCATGCTGGTTCTCCGGTTTGTAAGAGGCAGATTTATTAGGACATCTGAGAATAAACAAGTAGCTATTTTCCTGTCAAAACCCCAGAAGTAGCCATTAGACATGCGACTTAGGAGCAATTAGTCAAGGGCTCACAACTCACATGTGGAGGGTGACCAAAGGAGAAACCCTCTTGGCTTTGACACATAATCCCCCAGCAGACCACCCACACTATGTGCTCAGGGACCATGTGTGCTCATCAACAAAACAATAAGATCCGGGGCTGTATATATTCTTGGCACTCTGCTGGTGGCTTGCTCAGTGGGAGAGAACAGTTAATGTCATTCTTATAGCTGCTTGTATCATGTTATGAATTTGTTCTTTGAATAAGCCTTTTCAGAGCTGCTGTGTTCCAAAATCACAAAAATCATCTTAAGTCCATGTGTTGTCCATGACAGTCTATGCCAACGGCACTCCATCTTTCAGCTCTGCTACCAGTGGAAGCTCAGTGGACCAACAGTCACCTGTCTGTGTGCTCTCAGGGCTTCTTCTTGGAGAGAGGTCAACTAAAGCATGGTTTACTACCAGTGGGTGTGTGTCAGAGGCTGAGAGATTGTGCCCCAGCTCTGTGTCCTGACCACAAAGCAGACCAGCTAAGTTAAGGCCAGAGTGAAGACCAATTCTCCAAGATTCTTCCCTCAGTACCAGTCTGAGATCTGGAGATTTCCAGGTGAATAGTTTAAGCAGTAAAGATCAGCTGGAGCTGGGCATGTAAAGCAGCTGGGTTGGCTCTGGGCCACCCAAGCTCCCCACTTCCTGAAGAGGTAGAATTCCAAAGAAAAGGAAGGCTAGATCCACCTGCGATATACCCTGGAGCTGCCAGGCCGAGAGATGTAAGTATGTGGGGCGTGGAATGAGGATTTTTTTTTGGCAGCACAAGAGAGGTTGCATGACAGGTGCTTGACTAACCATTGTTTCCTTCTTTCTTTCTTTTATTTATTTATTTGAAAGGCAGACTGGTGGGGAGAGAGAGAGAATCTTTCACCTGCTGGTTCACATCTCAAATGGCTACAACAGCTGGGGCTGAGCCAGGCCAAATCAGAAGCTAGGAACTCCACCCAGGTCTCCCATGTGTGTGGTAGGGGCCCAAATACTTTGGCCATCATCTTCCAAGGCACATTGGCAGGGAGCTGGATTAGAAGCAGAACAGTGGGGTCTTGAATTGGCACTCTGCTATGGGATGCCGGCATTGCAGGTGGTAGCTTAGCTCACTGTGCCACAATGCTGGGTCTCCATTGTTTCTTAATTAATCACACAAACTAGTATCTGGGTCCTTTAAAAAAAAATGCCACTGAAAGTGACTAAGCAAAACAAGAACACTTTGAGGGGAGAAGCAGGCAGAAGGGAGTTATCAGGCTGAGGTAGGGAAAGAGACATGGATCAAATGGTGTTTGCCCCTACAAAGTCACCTGGGATATCTATGACGCATATCAGAATCTTTTGCAATGATAAATAAACCCCTAATTGTCATAATCCCACAAACTGTGCACTGAAGAATTAGTTCTTTTCTGTTCCTGATAAAAGTTATAAGCAGCAATGATGCAGCTGGGTTTTAAGTAACTAAAGTTAAGTCTCTGAGATTAAAGCAGTGATTCTGAGCTTCAAGGAGTACGCATAGACACACACAAATGAAGGTTCCTCACTTGCGACTATCAGGTGCACTGTGTGATTTTACACCTTCTGTAATTTGGCTGCACTTTCACAACAACCTGCCTGAACTGCTGGTTCATTTCTTGCAAATGGACCAATATTGTCAAAGAACAGGTTACTACTGACATCTGTGGTTCCTAGCCTGCCTGCACTTCTCAGAATATCCACAGGGAGAACAAGGGCCAACTGTATTTGTTCTATAATATATACAGGTAATGCACCTAGCACGAACAAGGCATTACTGTCATCTCAACTTGACAAAGTCAGAGTTCAGAAGTCATAATTCCTGATGCCCATTCCAAGCATTGTAGAGCTATGATGTCCAAACTGCAGGCACTAGCCATTTCAACATGGCTATTTAAACTTAAACTGATGGAATTAAAATACAATTAAACATTTACTTCCTCAGTCACACTGGCTACATTTCAGTTGCTTGACAGTCTCAGTTGGCCAGTAACTGCCCCATGGGACAGTCCAGTACACAACATTCCCAACACCACCAAAAGTTCTAGTAGACATGCCTTGCCAGATTAACCTTGAATATGACCCTGGACTTGTGTGATGAGAATCATTCACCAAATTGTAGCAGAGTGCCAAGGGGAGGTCTGAGGAGACAGAGAAGGAGGACTTTGTTTCTACTGTCCATCAACTAGCCCTCCATTCTTAGACATGATCAATTTATACTTCTTCAAAATCACAAATGGCCATGAAAATGAAGTTTCAAGCCCTCCCCTCCCCACAGTCTGGAGCCACCAAAGAATCCAAGATAAAGTCATCCAGGCCCAAAACACAGAAAGATAATGGAATTTTCCTTAAAGAGTTATTTAATTACTTGAAAGGCAGAGTTACAGAGAGAGAGAACTTTTGCATATTCTGGTTCACTCCCCAAATGGCCTCAATGGCCAGGGCTGGGCAGGTCCGAAGCCATGAGGCAGAAGCTTCTTCCAAATCTCCCATATAGGTGCAGAGATCCAAGTACTTGGGCCTTCTTCCGCTGCCTTCCCAGGCACATTAGGAGGGAGCTGGATCCTAAGAGGAGCAGCCAGGAATTGAACTGGCACCCATATGGGAGATATGGGAGTACAGATGTTGGCTTCACCCACTATACCACAGTGCCAGCCCCAATGGAATTTTTATTGTGCTACAGATCATCTACCACTTAATCTATTTCCTGATTCCAGACTATTTTCAATCCTTTTTTTTTTTTTTTTTTTTTTAGCAAAGAAAAGAAATTGACCTGGCATTGGTTTCACTATGCTAACTCACAAAGAATTCCAAGTCTGCCTTCTTGGACTTTCACAGCCATATATGACAACCTCCAAGGGAACAGTCCGTGCTGCTTTTGCTCTAACAAATCACTCTGCTGACTTGGAGCCTTGACACCTAGTTTAACAGGAAAAGCTGAAGGGACTATTTTTAGACAATAATCTATTAGTGAAAATCCCTCATGTTTCTACTCGAGAGTGTATGCATTCTCCAAGGTACAAAAGAAAACACCCTGCCATGAGCCAGCAATCCAAACTCCAGAGATACCACGTGGAGCTGGAAGAAGAGCACCCGCTGTCCAAATGCATTAAAAAGAGAAGTTTGTCCTCAAACAACCAGCCCAGGACCGAGGCCGCAGCCTTTGCCATTAGGTTAAAAAAGTTCATGCCATCTTGGATCATTCTGTATTCTAAAGCTGGACTCAGCCTCTCCAAAGGGATGTTTCCTCTGCTAGAGAATTGGTGAATAGGACCCACAGTGTAGAGAAGAGAGGTCCTCAGGGCCTGCATTCATTTTAAGGACAGCTATCTGGGAGCCTTCAACAACCAGGGCATACTAAGAGGGGCCACCCCGGCCCTGAAACCAGAATCTGCAGTCACTGGGCACTTGGGGAGCACTCTGCTCCTGCAGACACATGAGTCTCTCGGTGCCTGGATTGTTCCCACTGCCCTACACCTTGCTTCTTTTCACTCCCCAGTAGGTTTCCCTTGATCAGTACTTAACGATGTCCCTCAGTAACTGGACAGCAGCATACTGTGCCGCTGTGTGGATGGATTCAACCAGTTCTCTTCCACCAGATCTGTAAGTAGCTGATAGTATTTTGCTTTTATCAAATAATTTTGTAGACATATACATATATTTATATAAGGGAAAGTACTTCAAAAACTTCATGGAAAAGTGGAGGGGCCAGCGCCGTGGCTTACTTGGTTAATCCTCTGCCTGCGGTGCCGGCATCCCATATGGGCACCAGTTTCTAGTCCTGGTTGCTCCTCTTCCAGTCCAGCTCTCTACTGTGGCCCAGGAGGGCAGTGGAGGATGGCCCAAGTGCTTGGGCCCCTGCACCCGCATGGGAGACCAGGAAGAAACACCTGGCTCCTGGCTTCAGATTGGTGGTGCTCCGGCCATGGCGGCCATTTGGGGGTTGAACCAACAGAAGGAAGATCTTTCTCTCTGTCTCTCTCTCTCTCATTGTCTAACTCTGCCTGTCAAATAATAAAAAAAAAAGAAAAATGGAAAGAAGAGATGTTTATTTTATTGCAAAAAAGTCTGAAATCCTTGCATAGTCTTTAAATATGCATTTTCATGAACTTTTTGAAGACTTCATTGTACAAACAATTTCAAAAAGTTTTTGCACCCGAATAAAATTGTCTTTTCATTATACTTTTTGAAACACCCTTGTAGATAGGTCTATTTGTAGATAGGTTTCTGGAAGCAGGACCACCATGTCACAGGGCCAACGCCTCTGTACCCTTGGTGGATACTGCCGAATTCTCTTTCACTGGATTGTAATCTTTTGCTTTCCTGACACCAGTGCATTAATGTGAGTATCTATTTCCTCACAACGTCCCACACAACACACATCCCAGAATTTCACTGCACCCTAAAGTTGTTGATGGAATTTCCTAACGCTTATGTGAATTGCCTGGGGGAATTTGTTTAGAATCAAGATTTTTGTGATTTCCCCCTCTGATAATCAGATTCAGTAGTCTGGCTTAGAGCCTAGAAAGTTGTATTTTAAACAAATATTGTAGCAATTCTGGATGGGTGATTACAGATGCTTTTATAAGACATCCAGAGAGCTGGACCATCTTGCCAAGCCAAGGTTGTCGATTTTTCAGGCTGACATGCAAAGGTGTTGTGCAGGGTTACAGTGCTGGATTTGAAACCTAAACTGTTCAAGTTTTAGTCTTGGTTTCAGTTCTCGCTAGATTTGTGTCCTTGGAGCAAATGTCTTTATTTCTGGATGCTGATGTTTTATCTATAAAGTAGGACTAGTAGTACTATTGCCTATAGCACTAAATGAGCTAAAAATTGTACACTTTCAAAAATGCTTGGTCCTTGGTAATTATTATTAAATGTTGTCTTTGGGCTGGCATTGTGGCATAGCATGTTAAGCCTACCATCTGTGAGGCCAGCATCCCATATGGGCATAGCACCAGTTTGAATCCTGGATGGTCCACTTCCTACCTAGCTCCCTGCTAATGCGCCTGGGAAAGCAGTATAGGATGGCCCAATGCTTGGGCCCCTACATCCATGTGAGAGACCTGGAGGAAGCTCTGGGCTTCTGGCTTTGGCCTAGTCCAGCTCCAGCCATTGCATTTGGGGAGTGAACCAGTGGATGGAAGATCTCTCTACTCTCTCTCTCTCTCTCTCGCTCTTGCTCTAACTCTTCCTTTCAAATAAATAAAGTAAATCTTTATAAAAAATGTTTTCTTATGTGGTAGAAACCATTAGTTATCTACCACCATATCCATTGTTCCTGTCTTCCAGGGTAAGAGAACTCCTGATTTTTGGCTTGACATGGCCACTAAGAATAAAGAGTGTAAGTCTTTCCCAGCCTCCTTTGCAGCCCTTTGTGGCTGGCCAGTGAAATGAAGCAATCCAGGCTCTGTAATCTGTAGTATAGCATGCAAAAGAAGGCATAGTGCTCCATGTTGAAGAAGTATGAAAAAGGTGCTGTTAAAGTATTGAACATAAAGCATTTTCATTTCTTTCAGGATACCTCTCTTTCTCTCTCTCAACCTGGCATAATGATTTTTATTTGCTGTATTATGGTGCTCCTTCAAGCACACAGATACTCTTTGGGCAAGTGGAGTCTCTCACTTTGGAGACTCAGAGAAACTCAGCCCATAGGGCTGCTGCTTCCCTTTCTGGCCAAAAGCCAGCCCTGTGTTCAGTGGCGTGGTGAAGATGGGCAACTGAGTCAGACTTTTCCAGTCTTGTTGCTGCAACCCACTGCAGCCTGGTGACCCTGAAGGATACTGCAACCTCCCTGTGCACAGATGTGCCAGGTGTCAAGGTCAAAGGTGAGTGACCTCATTGAGTTGCTTTGTTCACTGTGGCACTGGCAGCTCAGAGTGGGGACCACAATCACCACACCCTGCCCCAAGTTACCATGGGACATACTCATCTGATACCAATCCTGCCTAGGCTCCTGGGACCAGGACAGTGAACCACAGCAATCTTTCGGTGCAGATGAAGAGGGGAAGACTGGGAAGGCCCAGGGTGTCAAGGCAAGAGGAGCTAGCAGGGGTGAACTGGTGCTGGGGAGGTGGCAGGAAACAAGAGGTGAGATTCTGCATGAGCTGAGGCATCAACTCCCCTAGCACATGTCTCATTGTATTTCACTTTCAAAACACAGATTCAAATATAAATTTATTGTGATTTTCAAGACGGTGACTCTCAAACTACAGTGTCGCTCCCCCTCTTCATGGAGGAACGACACTAAACCCTGCCTAGGCTTCATATCCGAGTCACGGCACCATTATGTTGCTCCCCCTCTTCATGGAGGAACGACACAGGACCCTGCGCTGTTCTTTCATCTGCTCGGCCCTCCCCGGGTTTGCTGCTGGTTCTTCCCGGGTTGGCTACCGTCCTTCCACCTCCGTGGAAGGGCGGTTCCCCCTAGCCACTTTCCCCACTTCCGCCGGGGAGCGGCACACCGCCGGCCGGCTCTCTCGGGGGCTGCTCAGGTGTTATTCAGATAGATGTTCCTGGTGCATGTTGTCTCTCTCCTCCTTTATAGTCCTCTTCACCAATCCCAACTCTGCTACCCACACGCCGAGTACGCTGCTCTCCTCCAATCAGGAGCAGGTCCTACAGTTTGTTGGTTGAACTGGAGGCAGCTGTGTAGAAGCTGTTTCTCCCTTCTCAGCGCCATATTGTGGGAGAGCAGATGCATAGAATAAGTCTTAATTCCAGTAACTTAGTCTAGTCCGAGTTGCTCCCAGTTGCTCCCCACAGTCAATCCTGCTCAAACATTATGTGCAACTTTGGGGAACTGTCCTTAAAAATTATTTTACTCCCCATCTTTCTGCCTGAAATGTACATACAATGGATAGAGCTTTTGCAGCTACCACACACCAGAAGGACAAGGGCCACACCTGGTAATGGCAAAATGTGAGCTAGAAGGAGCTGGGATCCCAAACAATGAGAGCTCACAAGGCCAGGGTTCTTACTCTGGGGTCCAACAATTGGTTTCAGAGGTTCATGACATTACAGACAATCAAATATGTGTCTGAGCATTTTACTAAGGACAGCATCCATGGCTTTCAACAGATTTTCAAAATGGCCCAGGAGTCCAAGAGTTTAAACAGCACGACTAAGCCCCGGGCGGCTGCAGGGAGTTCCCTGTGGGTGTTTACATGTTGCAGAACTACAGGGAACAACACGAGCAAGACATCAACATTTTACTTCGATGCTCAGAGAAAGGGCTGTGAGCAGGCCTGCAGAGTGATGCTGACTGCTTCGGTTCCAACACAGTCTTGATGACACGAGTGTCACTGTTTACCACAGGACTGCCCGTGACTTTCACTGAGTCACGGCTTGGTTCCAGTTCCCAGCAATGAAGTGGATGTCACAATAAAGCAAGTCACACAAGTTTGTGGTTTCCTGGTGCATATACAAGCTGTATTTACGCTCTACTGTAGACTTTTTTTTTCTTTTTTTGACAGGCAGAGTGGACAGTGAGAGAGAAAGAGAGACAGAGAGAAAGGTCTTCCTTTGCCGTTGGTTCACCCTCCAATGGCTGCCACGGCCGGCGCGCTGTGGCCAGTGCACCGCGCTGATCCGATGGCAGGAGCCAGGTGCTTTTCCTGGTCTCCCATGGGGTGCAGGGCCCAAGCACTTGGGCCATCCTCCACTGCACTCCCTGGCCACAGCAGAGAGCTGGCCTGGAAGAGGGGCAACCGGGACAGAATCCGGCGCCCCGACCAGGACTAGAACCCGGTGTGCCGGTGCCGCAAGGCGGAGGATTAGCCTAGTGAGCCACGGCGCCGGCCCTCTACTGTAGACTATTAAGTGGGCAACTGCATTATGTCTAAAACACCAAGTACCTTCCTTAATTAAAAATGCTTTATTGCTAAAAATGCTATTTCATGGCTTAAAAAAAAAGCTTTTGGGAAAATGGCTCCACTGGATGTGTTTCACACAGGGTTGTCACACACCTTCAATTTGTAAAAACTACAACACCTGCAAAGCACACTATGTGAGACATGCTGGTATTTGAAAGTTGCTACGAGCCTGTTTATAACGCACATTATTTGAAAGCTTCTCACACACTGTCTATAAATCACCGCCGAAGAGTGTTTTCTTTTCTAACGAATCATTCCCATGTCCTTGGCGAAAGGCCAGAGGTCAGGAACCCCTTTGGTGGTTTAAGGGGAGGTACCCGACCTGCAAAGATCACAGTGACATTGGAAGCAGCCAGCCCGGCACCTGGACAAGACAAAAAGCAGCCCACTCCCACCAGAACTTTCCGTTGCCTGGGCGGGGAGCCTCCCTTTGGGATGAATCAGCCCCAGCACTAGATCCTGGTTTTGTTTTAGTTTTAAACCAAATAGCACACTTGATTAAAAATATTCAGCATTCCTCAGGTACAAGATGTACAAGTACCACAAATTAAAACAAACTTCATTTGTCAGAAGTGAAAGCCTTCTCCCTTTTAAAATACATGTTTGCAGATTACTTAAGCTTGAAATTTTTTCTTAAAAAAAATTTATTTATTTATTTGAAAGGCAGAGTTATAGAGAGGCAGAGGCAGAGAAAAAGAGGTCTTCCATCCACTGGTTCACTCCCCAGATGGCTACAATGGCTGGAGCTGGGCCAATCCGAAGCCAGGAGCCAGGAGCTTCTTCTGGGTCTCCCATGTGGGTGCAGGGGCACAAGGACTTGGGCCATCTCCCACTGCTTTCCCAGGCCAGAGAGCTGGATTGGAAGTGGAGCAGCCAGGACTCAAACCGGTGCCCACATGGGATGCCGGCACTGCAGGCAGCAGCTTTTACCCAATACAGCGCAGCGCCGGCCCCAACTTACTGGTTCCTTTAACACTGTCACTTCGTTTGCTTTCTAGAAGTGCTGACTCTTGCTGTCCCCACCCGCCTTGCCATCACTAACTCCCCAGATGGAAATACGTGCAACCTGTGCTGAAGCATAAAAATTACCCAATAGCTATATGTCACAAATTCTTTCTCTGGCTTTATCTTATTGACAAATAAGAATAAAAATTATTCTTCATGTGTGCACAGAACATTAAGGGTTACAAATGCTTAGCTCCATAAATCTCGAAGATGAGTAATTCAGTTCAGAGTAGGCATTTTGATTTTATGAAATCTAAGGCTCATGGGGCCAGCATTGTGGTGTAGTAGATATGAAGAGGAAATAGGTCACAACCAGAGACCAGAGACGGGGAGCAAACCAAGACCCCTAAGGAAGGCAGATGTCCTAATCTGTTTCCTGTAATCTCCACTCCAGTCTCTCATAGGTGTGCACATGTCTGGGCAGATGTCCCAATCTCTGTTCCTCATAGGTGTGGACATGTCTAGGCAAGTGTCCTAACCTTGGTTTTTTGTAACCCACCATTCAAGTTCCCCATAAGTGTGGTCTCAAGTTCCTCATGGGTGGTCCTAAGTCAAGCAGGCTGCAATAAAACCCACCAGTGCTGGAACGGTGAAGGCTTGATGCTGATGAGCCTATAAATATTATAAGAAACCTCGAATGGATGCTCAGTCTTGGGAAGCAGTTCCACTGGGCCCATCGATGTTGATAAACTTCCGATCCTCCACTCAGCCTCTGGTGCCTGTTTGAACTGAGGGAACTTTCCCAATCCTGCCTTCTGGAATAGATAACGCTACCCTCTGTGTCAGCATCCTATATCGCTGCCAGTGCCTGTCCTGGCTGCTCCACTTCTGGACCAGTTCCCTGCTAATGGCCTGGGAAAAGCAGCACAAAATGGTCCATGTGTTTGGGTCCCTGCCAACCACTTGGGAGACCTGGAGGAAGTTCTTGGCTCCTGGCTTCAGCCTGGCCCAGCCCTGGTCATTGCAGCCATTTGGATGGAAGATCCCTGCCTCTCCTCTCTCCCTCTCTAACTCTGACTTTCAAATAAATAAATACATATTTAAAATCTTTACAAAAAAAGAAATCTAAAGATCATTAAGAGCATTTTCAGCTCAACTTGTGATTCATGTTGGTTCCTTAGTTATTTCTACTTGAACAAAAACAACAACAAAATAGAGTCACTTCTTAATTCTGAAACCCCTGGGATGCAGCATGGCCCTCATCAGCCAATTTTCTGGTTCATGAAAGAGAACTATGACACCTTAGGTAAATCAAGTGCTACTTTCAAGTTTTCCTACTCCTCACAGTTGGTCTCCCACACAAAGAGTAAGCACACAATAACATACACGGTACTAACCCAACATAACCCAAGTTATCTACAACAAAACCAGCACCCAAAACAGCAGCTCAAATGGCCTGGAAATTACTGTTGATTAAATAATTCTCACAGGTCATTTTTTATTTCCTGTTTATAGAGTTAGAGAGCTTTGGATTTTGCATATTTGGTGTTAAGAGGCTAATAGAAATGACCATTGATATACAGTTATTTAATTGACCAGGATTTTTTTTTTGAAAGTCTTTCAAATAGCAATACTATTTTTTGAAATATGTGTATGGACTTTATACATTTAAATCTTAGACCATTTAACTTAAAAGTGTCAAGGAGTAAGAAGACAACAGCAGGAGAATATATTCTGCCAAAATAAGAAATGAGGATCTAGCTAGGGATCTATGGAAAATAAGTATTTATAAAGATGGACTGGAATGGGCCTGGTGTGGTGGCCTAGCAAGTTAAGCCACAGCCTGTGATTCCAGCATTCTATATGACTGCCAGTTTGAGTTCTAGCCACCCCATTAAGCTCCCTGCTAATGCACCTGGGAAAGTAGCAGAGAATGGCCCGAGTACCTGGGACCCTGCCACCCATGTGGGAGATTCTAGATGGAGTTCCAGGTTCCTGGCTTTTGCCTGGCCCAGCCCAGCTGTTGCAGTCATTTGGGGAGTGAAATCCATTTCTCTCTCTCTCTCTCTCTCTCTCTCTCTCTCTCTCCCTGCCTCTCTGTAACTTGGTCTTCTGATAAATAGAAATAATATAAAATAATAAAAAATATTTTTTAAAACAAGATGGACTGGAGTTTGGACATAATTCAGTACTCAAGCTGAGACCCACAGATCATATCATAGATGAAAATATGTTGTTTTAAGATCTTCCTGTCTCTCAAGTCAATCAATCAGTAGGAAGTTACTGAACACCTGTAATGGGCTCAATCTTGCACTTTCAGTGACTCCAGTCTCTGGCTGTCACTCAACACTTAGAGACACTGGTATTTATACTACACTTGCAATGCATTGTTCTTTTAAAGAACCAATGGCTCAATCTCCCTATCTTACTTCCTCCAAAGAATAAATTAAGAAGTCCTATTCTCCAAAAAAGAGGATAATAATGACTAGCATCATTTTCATTAGCAATGGAGACTTCAAAGCCTGCAAGCCCATAGAGATTCAGTCTTACTTTCTCTTCCCTATGCTTGGAATGGTCAAAGCCTAGGCCCACTCTTCCATAACATGAGATCAGAACTTTCTCTTCCCAAGAAACAATCAAGCCCATGCTCATTTTGTACATGGATTTTTCTCAGAAAGTTCAGACAGGCATTGACCAAGGAAGGATGTGGGTATTGTTGGATCTCTACACCAGTTTTCAACCATGAGCAAAGAAAACACAATCCACCATCAGCCCTCACTGACCCTATCCTGATTCCACAATCCAGCCCATCCCTCTGGCAATCATCTCCCCAAGAGGGAGATCAGTGCAGTCTCAGGGCTGTGAAAAGGCCCATTAAGACTGCTCTTTTTAGGGGCGCCGGATTCTGTCCCGGTTGCCCCTCTTCCAGGCCAGCCCTCTGCTGTGGCCAGGGAGTGCAGTGGAGGATGGCCCAGGTGCTTGGGCCCTGCACCCCATGGGAGACCAGGAAAAGCACCTGGCTCCTGGCTCCTGCCATCGGATCAGCGTGGTGCGCCGGCCGCAGCGCGCCGGCCGCGGCGGCCATTGGAGGGTGAACCAACGGCAAAGGAAGACCTTTCTCTCTGTCTCTCTCTCTCACTGTCCACTCTGCCTGTCAAAAAAAAAAAAAAAAAAAAAAAAAAGACTGCTCTTTTTAGTTGAAGAAAATGTCAAGAAGGTTAAATTCTTCTTCAGCTGCCAAGATCATGCTGACATGAAAATGATGTCTTAAGAAACTAGGGGAGAGCAACCCAAAAAGCAAATGTTTCTGAAATTCTTCTCCAAGTTTTCTTGTAACATTTCAGGAGTAGAAAGTCCCAGAAAACAAAGTCACTCTCTCCCAGGTGCCACAATGTGGATTAAGACCAATGCTAAATATTCATGATCATCTTCCCAAACTTTCCATATCAGAAGTTGGAAGCCTCCACAATTTAATGCCTTGAAACAAAAGTCTGGAATATTCTTTTTTAAAAATATTTATTTATTTATTTATTTGACAGTTAGAGTTACACGAAGAGAGAAGGAGAGGCAGAAAGACGGAGGTCTTCCATCCACTGGTTCACCCCACAACTGGCTGCGACAGCCGAAACTGAGCCAATCCGAAGCCAGGAGCCAGGAGCTTCCTCCGAGTCTCCCACGTGGATGCAGGGGCCCAAGGACTCGGATCATCCTCCACTGCTTTCCCAGGCCACAGCAGAGAGCTGGATCGGAAGTGGAACAGCCGGGACTCAAACCGGCTCCCATATGGGTTGCCGACACTGCTTTACCTGCTACGCCACAGTGCCAGCCCCTGGAATATTCTTACTTAGCCTCTGTTAGCCACTAGGGAGCAAAATAGTTTTTGCCAGGTATCCTATTTTAAACAAATCATCAGAAGACTGTATAAACTCATAATTGCTTCTAACCCCATCTTTTATTAAATAATAAATAAATAATTTTAAGCCTTGGATATTTGACTCACAAGAATATGAGGGAATTTCACTAAGCTCGTGGAAAGATTGAATTAAAAATAAGTTCATTGATGCAAAAAATGTTTGAAATCAACACATCGTTTTTCTCATAATCATTTTCCATGAACTTTTTGAAGATCGCTTTTGGTGAGGATCTTGAGGCTTATGTGAACATTCATTAGCCAAGAATGCAGGCAGATATAATAGCTGCACAACGAAGGGGTGCCACAGTTAGAAAAACACTTAAACAAGCCTATGGCTGTAATAAATATAACTTCACCAGTAACAGCTGCGGTGACAGAGAAACAAGACAACACAACAGGAACAACAGGAATAAAAACTCTTCCGTGTGCGTGGAAATGAAATGCTACACATGAGACAGATCATCTGTAAGGAAAAATAAGAGACTATGCAGGGAACTCGTCAGCAAAGGTTGAATCTAGGATTGATTTCAGCTTATTCTCCTCTCACACTCACCCTCTTTCCTTCTTCCAAGCAATGGCAAAACCCCAAACCCACCCTTTTCGTCTTTAACTGTTCCTAGAATACACCCTCTGCACCCTGGCTCCAGGGCTCCCTCCATAGTTACTGTCTCCATAGGTCGCTATTAGGTTCTCAGTGCTGGTCTTTGGCCGCTTTGTGCTGCATTTTCTAGGCAGAGTTCAGCCAGCGGGCGGCGCTGGAGGGAGGAGTCTGAAGAGGTGGATGAAGGTAGGGGTGTGGCTATTTTTGTCCTCTGCCTTAGGTGATGGCTCCCAGGCTGTGGCTCCAGTATGATCTGTCTTTACCAGTGACCTCAGTACTCCAACACCATCTTGTCTTTGCCTCCATCCAGACTGGGGTGGAAGCAGCTTCCTGGTCGCCTCAGTGTATCATGCTTGGCTCCTCTGTTCTTGGACCACCTATGCAACTTTGCATTTTTCTCCTTTTTTGAAGACTTAGAGTGATTCCTGTTCTCTTCATTGGACGTTGACCAGTATAGCCCATTAGAACTGGATTCCACACAGTCCACTGCCGCCCCCCTAGCCAATCCTAAATGTCGACACAAATTTCCCTACAGAGTATCTGTGACCATGTTTCTCCCTGCTTTTTTTTTCCCCCTTCATTGCTTTCAACTGCCCATTTGGTACTTTCCCAACCTCAGGCATTCAGGCAAATTAAAGACAAACTTTATTAAAGAAACTTACGAAAGAAAAAGTAACTAATATAAGCAACAGTTCATTTCTGACAAATCTTTATTCCAATTGTACTATTATTTACTTTTTCTCTTACAAATTTCTTTAATAAAGCTTTTCTTTGACACACATGAAAATACAGCAGTAGTCTAAGCAATAATTTCCATGTGGTCAAGTTTTTGATGTCCTAGATATGGTTTTCTAATACATATTAAATAAAATATCTAACTTTTGGCTGATACCATGGCTCACCAGGCTAATCTTCCGCCTGTGGCGCCGGTACCCAGGGTTCTAGTCTTGGTCGGGGCACCGGATTCTGTCCCCATTGCTCCTCTTCCAGCCCAGCTCTCTGCTGTGGCCCAGAAGTGCAGTGGAGGATGGCCCAAGTACTTGGGCCCTGCACCTGCATGGGAGACCAGGAGAAGCACCTGGCTCCTGGCTTCGGATCGGTGTGGTGTGCCGGCTGCAGCACATCAGCCGCAGCGGCCATTGGGGGGTAAACCAAGGGAAAAGGAAGACCTTTCTCTCTGTCTCTCTCTCTCTCTCACTGTCTAACTCTACCTGTCAAATAAATAAATAAAATATCTGACTTTTAGAAACTGCTGGTCAATATACTCCCTGAAATGTCTAATGTCCCGCCTGTAGCTCATGTACCAATTGTAGTGAGTCCTGGTCTATTGAATTACAAGTGTGCTATGCCAGCTCTTTAATACCATCATGGTAGACAAAACATCAAAGGAGATTTTTCACCTCTTCTCAGCTTTTCACCTCTTATACCCCTGGCAATGCAGCATGGCACTGTGGTTTAAAGTTTGGACTCTTGGTTTCCTGGCTAGATGACCTTGAGGAGCTCCCCACAGAGAAGGGCACAGTGACATCTACCCCACGGGGCTGCCATGACAATCACCAGAAGACACACCCTCGCTGCCCTTGGGCCAGTGCTTAGTATGCGGTGAGTTGTGAGTGAGTGTTAGCCATGCTCATTCTTCCACTTCAACCTTTGCTCTACTGTTTAACTAGAATAAAATTTGCCGCCTACTTTTGTGCCTTTCCTTTACACCTGACTTGCTTATCAGACTTTCAGAATCCTCCCCATCTGCTACATACATTGTAAATTCTGCTTCTTTAAGAAATTCTTTCTGTTATTCTCCCTCTCCTAACAAAACTCCTCTGTTCTTTGGACACAGAGAGACTCCTGTGTTTCTCCTGTTGAACACGTCACATTCTGACCTGGGGTTTAGATGTTCACTCCTGTTCCCCACTGGCTTTAAATCTTCTGAGGGCAGGATTCCTGTCTCCCTTGTCTTTGAATGCTACTCAGTCTGGTGCTCCACATCCTCACAAAAGAGGTGCTCACTAAGTGCCAACACACTCAATCTGCAGCTCCAGGCTGTGTCTCCAAATTCAGGCCTGCCTACACCCTATATCAGAGCGGCTGGGTTTGAGCTCCAGTTCTGGCTCCTGACTGCAGATTCCTGCTAATGCAGACCCTGGAAGCCAGTGGTGATGGCTCAAATAGTTAGATTCCTGCTACCCATGTGGGAGCCCTACATGGAATTCCTGGATCCCTGCTTCTGCCCTGATCCAGCCCTAGCTTTTGCAGGCATTTCAGGAAGAGAAACCATCAGTGAGCGCTCGCGCTCTCTTTCTCTCACACACTGTCACTGTCTCTCTCTCTCTCTCTTTCTCTCACTCTCTCTCTCTCTCAATGAGTAAATGAACAAACACAGGCTATCCTGGAGGCAGTTGTTATTGTGCCTTTTATGATGTAGCATACATGTCCAGAATAATCATAAAATAACCTTTAGTCTAATTCACGTTAACCAAAAAATATATTCCCTATTCTTATAATCTCTCCTAATTTTAAAATGCTGAACTGGCCACGTTTAACGCAACTCTGGTTCTTTCTGTATGTCTCACAGCCGTTCACAGTGTATCATGCATTATAGCTTATGATCTGCATCCTCTCGGGCCTGTTCTTTGAACCACACAGCACTCATTATGGGATACAGAGGGCAGTAGTTCTTCTCAACTTACGGATGTTAGAAATAAGACCTAGACAGGACAAGGCCTCGTATGAGACCACATGCCTCAGACCATTCAGACCAGGATGGAGCCACACGTGGACACCTGGGGCCTGGTTTTCAGATCCAGCATCTCCAGGAGGAGCTGCTGCCTTGGCAACAGCACACAGGTGGGCCCCAGAATCAGGTGGGCCTTTCAGAGCCACAAAGTGTCTAAGGGACTTTTCCTTACAAACAAGATTTCCTTAAATTATCTAAAAAAGCTGCATCATCCACTTCGGTTTCTACTTGCATCACCAACCTGAAAGATCCTATCCTCAGGTAACCGCAGCCAACACAGCAGGCCCTAGGATCACCTGAGCTCCCAGACAGACCAAGAGCTCTGAGGCTACTGCTTTTTGTTTGATGTACAGTTTTTGTCCTTGTGCATTGTCAGCTCACAGAGGATAGGCAGGGAAACAGGCTTCCTTTTGAAGGGATTTTTGGGAGCTGCATCTGAGCAGGCAGGAAAGAGTAGCATGATAGAGTAAATGACACAGATGAGGGACACGGAATGTCCCTACAGGACATTGGGGCACTGTGCTGTACCACCTGGATGCCCCTCCAGCACCCTGAGAGATTCCTGCATCTCTCCTATTGCAAGAGCCCCAGAAGCAAGGGCTGCCATTGGAAGGCAGCCCCCAGCCCATCAGCCCTCTTTGGGGGCTGCCCCCAGTGAAGGCGCTGGCACTTCTACTATCACACTTGTTTTCCTGAGTAGGAAACATGGGGATACACAGGGCCGCTCCAGAATCTGCCAAGCAGCTGAGGCCTTCACTGGGATTGCCACTCCCCATTCCTGCTTCCTCCTCTGCCCTAAATCAGTTGTTGGCCCCCAAGAGCACTCCCTCAAAAGCCTCCTGATCCCTAATCTTCTCAGCTCTGCTTCTAGGGAACCCACACACAATAGGCAGCAGTGACAGAAGTACCAATATTGGGACTTACTGCTTAGCTTATTAACTGTGTCATCTACTCATTCGCTACTTTGTCTGCAAATCCCACTGGCTTATCCTTCAAATATACCCTCAATAAGACCATTTCTCACTCCTCTCTATTGCTACCCACCAGAGCCACTGCCAGCACACACTTTCAGCACTGGCAAGCAATCCAGCAAAAGGCAGAAGCCCCCATGCTGGGGTGCCAATTACAAAAAGCCATCATTTCCTACGGAATGACGCAGCCCATGGCTCAATGAAAAAAGCCAGATGCCCATGAGCAGTGAGCAGCTCGCACTGTCATACACCATGGCTTTGTCTCCGATTCTTCCTAAGCCACCACAGTCACTGAACTCCTACCCCTAACTGTCTTCTTGCTTCCACCCTTGCCTACTCACAGCGCACTCCTATGCCAGGGAGCGTGGTCCTTTGACGTGAAAATCAGATCCCACCCCTCTGCCGGAAGTGATGCACTTCCCACCTGTTCAGAGGAACCCTGCTCATCCTAAGTGCTCCGGCCCAGCTGTCTCTGACCTCCTTTTCTACCACTCCTGCACCTGCACTTTGCTCCAGCCGCACCTGACTTCCCGATGGTTCTTCACACCCAGCTAGCACACTCCTTCCTCGGAGAACTTCCCCTCGCTCTTTCCCTCTCCCAGGGGAACACTCAGATTCCAGAGGGCCGCCTGGCTGCCCCTCTCCTGTCAGGTGGGTCTCCGCTCCATTGTAACTTCTGCACTGAGGCCTTCTTTCCCACCCTCCTCCCCTGACTTCTTTTTCCATAGCATTTGATGTGTCATCTACTGAACTATTTACATGCTTGTCTGTCCTCTGTTTCATCTTGCTAGGACGAGGTTTTCTCCACTACTACATCCCAGTCCCTATGGATTGCCTGGAAGACTGTAGATTTTCCGTAGGTTCTGTTGGACAAAAATGACTGGGTAAACATGGGTCAAGAACAACGTTGCGGCTCAATAGGCTAATCCTCCACCTGCGGCGCCGGCACACCGGATTCTGTCCCGGTTGCTCCTCTTCCAGTCCAGCTCTCTGCTATGGCCCAGGAGTGCAGTGGAGGATGGCCCAAGTGCTTGGGCCCTGTACCTGCATGGGAGACCAGGAAAAGCACCTGGCTCCTGGCTTAGGATCAGCACGGTGCACCGGCCATGGCGTACTGGCCACAGTGGCCATTGGGGGGTGAACCAATGGAAAAAGAAGACCTTTCTCTATGTCTCTCTCTCTCTCACTGTCTACTCTGCCTGTCAAAAAAAAAAAAAAAAAAAAAAAGAGAGAGAGAGAGAACAACACCTGACTCCCACTGAAAGCTCTGCAAGCACACCAGGAACACGGGGGTATAATGTGAGAATCCTGAGCTCGGCTCGTTCTTACAAAAAGGAGCTGGCAAGATCGTGAAATGATTTTCCTAGGAACACGGTGCACTTGACCCTGTCTCAGCCCAATGGCCAGGCCAGGGATTTGAGTGAAGGGTCCATGCCTCTACCCAAATGTGACTTTGGAATTCAACACAGCTTTTCTGCTGTATTCTAACTACCACGAAGAACAGAACAGCTCTGGCCCCTGCTTGGATGAGACACGGTCTATTCTCTTAGGTTAACAACTGCATCAGTTTTCCAGCTAGTGTTTCTAAAGTACCAAACTAAAAATTTACTTTTTGTACTGTTGACTTCCCAGAGCAAAAGCATTTAAAGTAGACTCTGATATTATTTTAAACCAAATATTTACATATGGATAGATTACCAATCATCAGAAATTTTTATTTTCTGGACAGAAGTTAGGATTCTCAAGCTGGACCACATTTGGTTTTAATCCCTGACATTTTGTGCAACATAAATAGGAAATTCTATTCATCTGGATTAATCCAATGTATTAGATCATTCACCATAAAACATCTTTGCATAGATAAAAATGAGTCTTCAGCAATAATAATATTTCTCAACATGCCTTCCGGATTTGGAAAACTGATACACACAGTTTTTGGATAAGTAGTTTATGATCATCTAGACATTTCCCAAGTGTGTTTCCTCTGTGATTTTGACAACGAGGGGTCCTATTGATTTATTCTTCTCATCGCGTTCCACATAGAGATGTGGAAATATGCATGTATTTTTGCCTAAATATTAGTTCACATGGCAGCTAAGTTCTTGGAATGCTGAGTTTCAACAGCTCAGCATTTTCTTGATTTCATTTTGTTTTATTTTGCAGCATGGGTTTTATTGCAGGTACCTCAAAAAGGCTATGGAAAATGGAACTGAAAGACAAAAGGCAAAACTTTTTGAAATCCATGCATAGTCTTTTCCTGAAATGTGTTTTCTCTGAACTTTCTGAAGACCTTTGTTTAGACAAAGGCATAAATCCCAGACTTATACTGCAAAGCATGCCTGATGTGAGCCTCAATTTTCTTATCTGTAAAATGGGAATGACAACACCTGATTATATATGTGTTGGACAAGTCATAAATAATTAAAATGCAGTGCCTAGCAAGTATGTGGCACAAGCTAATGCCAGTGATAACCATAAATGATGTGATTATCCTTTCTTACTTTCTAAGATCCAGTGATGAATGAAAAGCTAAGTTACAAGTTAAATTAATGTTATTTCCAAAATATGGCCATCCAAGTATTGATGTGACATATTTGAGGCTATATTGGTTCTCAGATATATTATATAGATCATTCTTGCATTTTTTTCTTTTATTCACTTATTCAGTAACTATTTCCCAAGTGTCTGCTATGTTCCCAGTGTTGGACGAAACATCAGAGACAAACAAGTTCATGCGCCTCATTTGCAAGGTGTTTCTGGTCTATGGAAGGAGAGGCAGGAAAGAATAATTTTAACAGAAAATTGGTAGTTTTTACCACTTATAGGCAAAAGCTTTGCATTAGATATAAAACACACTGTTTTCTGGGGCTCACACCCTACAGTAAAGAGAAAATAGATCACATTAAAGGGTGAGGGTCTATGATCCATCAATGAGCTCTAACCAAGAAAGCCTAGGGCTATGAGCACAAAAGGAACAGCCCCCACCTCACCCCCTACTACAACTGACACCGAAACCTGGTGAGAGGAACTTGCTCTTGGAAGATCTAAACTATTATACATTTTTTGCGCAAATTCTGGCATTGACTTTTACCTGCAGTCTTACTTAGTTCTGTACTTTGTCACAGTGACTTCAACCACTTGCTCCCCTGCCTCCCAAATGCTTATATTATCTCAACTGGCCCCTCGCCAGTATTAAAGCTAAGGTTTAAGCCCACTGCCACTGTGGGCAACAACAGTCAGCAAAGCAGGCCTTATATGAACTTCTGGACAAAAACACTGAAATGAGTATATCCAGCCATTAGCCTTTTTGGCCAAGGCCTGTGTCCCAGGTCTTTGCACAAACCAGCTATAATCAGCATCTTCCACCATTTGGCCCAGGAAGGTCAGTTAAGTCACTTAATGGTAGGTAACATGATTCTATCCCCATCATTAAAATAGCATACAGGGTTAAACAGAAAACCAATCTGACCCTGAGGATGGCCATTTTCTCTACACACTCATCTCTCATTGTTTTCCAAACTGATTCATCAACAGCACCTTGCCTTCCGTTTAGCTGGTCACCCCTTCTTAGTCCCCCTGGCTGGCATCTGCACTTCATTTCCACTCTAAATATTGGAGCTCCTCAGGGCATGGTCCCTGCATTCTTCATCCTTGTGTGTACCATCTCCCTAGCTGACCTTACCCAGTATTGGAGACCCTGGGTACCCAATACTCTTTGCAGGCTGATACTTCCCAAGTGTATGTCCTTCACCCAGACCTCCACTCTGAAGTCTAGACACCCATATTAAAGCATTTACTGAATACCTACAGGTAAATTTCTAACAAGTGCCTCAAATATAACATGTCTAAATCAGAACTCTTGAGTCCCCCTGCCTTCACAACGGCCCTCCCCCAGTCAATCCTCTCCCAAATGGTGCCACCATTGCTGAAGTCAATTACCTATAAATCATTCTTGGTTTTCTTTATTTCCAAGATCCATTGCATGAATGAATCCTGTTGGCTTACTTCTACAATACATATCCCGAATCCATTCTTCAATTGCACACTATCAGAATCTAGACCACTATCTGCTCTTGCTCCCATCACTGAAGAGGCCGGTGTCCCTGCTTAACTTTCTGTGCCACATTCATTCTTTACATTTAGAGACCTTTCTGAAACAGGATTCATACTTCAATGCCTTCGGTGGCTACTGAACCCACTAGATTAAAATCCAAATTCCTCTGAACAACCAAAACATTTCTCCAGGGTGTGGCTCTGCCAACTTCTTGATGTCTCTCCATCACCTCATCCAGCTCTGGATTCTCCTCCATCACTCATCCTACCTCACAGCCTTTGCACAGCTGGTGGACCACCAGGCATACTGCCCATCCTCCCTCCTGAGTTCATGGGGGACTCTTCCTCCACATTCTTAGTTCCTATCACCTCTCCAGAGAAGCTCTCCTAACCACTGACTGCAGCACGCAGTCCTACCCCTTCTTTCCCATGATGTGCTTTCATTTGGCTCGTAATGTACCTGAATTTATTTTACTTCTTTGTGCATATGTCCATTGCCAAGACCCCCCCCCCAAACAGTAAGCTCCACAAGAGCAGGGTTTCATTTGTTTTCTGGGTCTCCAGGGCTAAAGCAACCTTGTTTCTCCACCCAGAAGTCAGAGTGACCTTTACAAAAGACACATCAGGGGCATCAGTTGCTCAAAACTCTCCAGAGGTTTCCCACCCCTCTCAGAAGGAAGCCCAAGTCCTCCTCAGGGCCTGCACTAAACCAACGTGATCTGGCCCCGAGGTACCTATGTGACCTACTCTGTCACCATCCCCTCTTTCACATGTCTGCGGTCACATTACCTCAAACAGCTCACATACTACACTCACTCCCTCTGCTTCAGGCCTCTGGTCAACAGATCCCTTGCTGGAAATTCTTTGCTGCCTACTTGAGTCAAAATAGCTACCCTAACCCTGTCCTCTCTCTATAAAACCACCCCATCACATCACACTGCTGTTTGTTTAATACTGTCTTAAACTCCCTCTGCCAGAACACATGCTGCCTGTGAGATGGACTATTTTTTATTCATATTTGATCTCTACACCTGATACATGGGTCCTCAGTAGATATTTGTTGAATGAATAAATAACCTGGCCTTGATGAACACTGCTAAGTTTTTCTAGATTGGGACTGTCTGTGTAGATTATATCTAAGCAGTAGAAAGATTTATTCCAATGGAAATTGCTCCTTCTTTCCAACAGGCTAGGCCAGAGCTCCAACACCGGGGCTCCAGTTAAGATGGTCACTCCTAGAGGAAATCAGAGACCTCTGGTTGCCACAGGCCTAGGGCTCCTCTTTGCCTTTTCACTTTTTAGTTGGTCTGACAGCTGTGGGCTTGAAGCATGTTCTCTACATTTCATATCCTCCTGACCTTGAGGAGACAAGTCTCTGGGGAGAGACTAACTTTCCCCTGAAAATGGTGATCTGTTTGGTAATTGAGCCTGTTTGCTGAGAGATGAGCTACCCATTGGACAACTGGACTCTGGGTTTTGTTTTATTAAAGGTTAATTTATTAAATGTTTTATCAAAGGTTTTATTAAAGGTTAATGTGAACAAAAGTGCAACTGCATTCCACTGACAGATTCCCCCCAATCAGCTAAGTCTTCAGTGTTTCCAACACAAACAATGAAAAAAAAAGCATCTGGAGCTGGAGTCCTGGTGCAGCAGTCAAGTCACCACCTGCAATGCCAGCATCCCATAAAGGCACTGGATCAAGACCTGGCTGCTCCACCTCCAGTCCAGCTCCCTGCTAATGGCCTGGGAAAGCAGCAGAGGATGGCCGAAGTGCTTGAGCCCCTGCACCCACATGGAAGACCTGGAAAAAGCTCCTGGCTTCAGATCAGCTCAGCTCTGGCCGCTGAGGCCATTTGGGGAGTGAACCAGCAGATGGAAGATCTCTCAGTCTTCATCTCTCCCTCTCTGTACTCTGCCTTTCAAATAATGTAAATAAATCTTTCTAAAAGAAAAAAGCACTAAGAAATGGGCTTAAATTAAATGAAAGAAAATAAGATCATTTTGTTGGGTATGAAGCTTTTTGTTATCCATAAAACACAGTGGTTGCTTTCCATGGAAATTTGATATGTTAAAAATTAAACTATGCTTTTTCCTACAGTCTATCCCCTACAATCTTTCAATTAATAAATTGATAGATTTTTACTGAACTGTCTACCCAGTTCAGGTGGATGAATGGAGATACTGGAAGAGGCATGGATGGCTACAAATATAGATAGATAGATTGATAAATATAGATCTCACAATTCTGTCCTTCCATAACAAAGACTCTTAAAAAAATAAGGGGGTAAATAACATAATGAAAAAGCAGTTGCAGAAAATTCAGAATCTTAGACAACCAAAAAACAAACAAACAAAAAAACCAGTTTTTACTTAGAGTTAAACTTCTACTAAGAAAACCATCCCCACTGAGCAGGCTGCTGCTGAGGCTGGCAGGGAAGCTAGACTCCTGTGGTTCCTCCAGGCATGGGTGTGACCACTACAGCTGAACCAATATCTTTGTGCAGACGGACAGCAGGAAAGGCCAAGGGCTTTGGTCCTTCGGATTCATCAGTGAGTTCTGAATGGCAACGTGACACTGGATTGTTACCTGTGCAGTTACTGCACATGAGCCAAACACTAACACTGCAATTCATGCATTCAGCAAGTACTTCTTACAGGACTGGTGCTAGCATGAGGCAAAGCAGACTGAGTGCGGGGTTGGAATCTTGTCTTCACTTAAAATTTTAAGGGGCAGCCACTTGGTCTAGTGGTTAAGCTGCTGCTTGGAATGCCTGCACCCCATCTTCAGAGCACCTGGGTTCAAGTCCTGGTTCTGCTCTTTTTTCCAGCTTCCTGTTAAGGTGCACTCTAGGAAGTAGCAAGTGATGGTACAATTGACTAGTTCCCTGCTACCCACATGGGAGACCTGGACTGAGCTCCAGGCTCCTGGCTTTGGCCTAGCCCATCCCTGGCTGTTGGGAGCATTTGGGTAGAGAAACAGCAGATGGAATCTCTCTCTCCCTCTCTCTCTCTCTCTCTGAATTTATATCTCTCAAGTAAATAAATTTAAAACATTTTTCAATGTTAATAATTTGCTCATTGTAAATTTTTAATTATTTTGAGTTTTTAAAATAATAGATTAAAATATTTTTCTCAATTGCTGAGTTTCTTGCACTTTTTAAATTTTGCACCAGAAGCAAGTGCCTCATTTGCCTTTTCTCTGTCTGGGTTCTGCTGTATTATGAGCAGCGCATTTTGCTAAGAACCGCAGGGGATTAGGAGAAGGAAGAGACCTGGAGGTTAATTTCTAGAACTGTAGCCTACTAGGAGGGAAAGCTATGTTCTCAGATAAGACCAATAAAATGAAGGCATGCTTAACTGCTTTAAGAGAGATTCAAAAATAACGGCAGTGCCTTGAGAATGAGCAAGCGTGACAGATGCCATGACCAGCCGTCACATGCTCCCCTGCCCATTTTGGCTGTGTGACATTGAGTACAACACTTGCCCTTCAGAGATCTCCTCACTGGTAAACTACAGGGCATGTCACCCACCTCAGAGCGGGGTTGTGGGATGACACAGGTGAAGTGTGTGCAGCATGCAGAGGCACACAGTAAGTAGGAGGGACTGGTCACTGCGGTTCTAGGTAAGTGGGGGCATAGATCTACAATCTCCATTATGATTCTGGACAGCCCATACCTCCAGAGAGAAGGCTGTAGAAATGTAATCTGAATGTATCTCTACACAGATGCATGGGAAAGGGAGTCAGACACTCACATTGTCACTTCCGATTTCTTTCTAAACTGTTTCGTGAGCTCCACACCGAGTTTGGTATCATTGAAATCTTAGGAGAATAATCCATGGTCATAGTCCAAGGGGGAATGTTTTCCATGTGACCTGGAGTTTGATTACTGTGATGGATTCCAGGTACCAGTCTGGCTTCTCTTGGGAGAAGAGAAGAGAATTCAGATGACTGTTGAACAATTCTTACACAACAGGGACTGGAATGACCTGGCTAGTTTTCTGATAAATTTTTCTGAGATCACAGACTGCCTAAAGGTTTTTCTTTCTTTTCTCTCTCTCTCTCTCTCCCCCTCCCTCCCTCCCTCCCTCTCTCATATACAAACACACACACAAACACACTCACACACACCCTTTCCTATTCAAGCCTGGACAATGCCTTAGACTTTACTTTCTTTTTTTTTTTTTAACTTTTATTTAATGAATATAAATTTCCAAAGTACAGCTTATGGATTACAATGGCTTCCCCCCCCCCCCATAACTTCCCTCCCACCCGTAACCCTCCCCTCTCCCGCTCCCTCTCCCCTTCCATTCACATCAAGATTCATTTTCAATTATCTTTATATACAGAAGATCAGTTTAGCATTTTTAAGTAAAGATTTTAACAGTTTGCACCCACACAGAAACACAAAGTGTAAACTGCTGTTTGAGTGCTAGTTATAGCATTAAATCACAATGTACAGCACATTAAGGACAGAGATCCTACTTTCTTCATGTCATGTATCTTTCCTCTGCTGCAGGAATTGCTTTCTAGATTTGACCAAAGAAGAAAATATTTTCCTATTTCTGGGAAACAGATCTCTGTCCCCCAGTGGAACACTTGCTCAAATTGGCATAAATGGAGAACGGAGAAGGGAGTTTGTTTAGCACAGTAGTTAAGATGCCTGCACCCCACAACGGAGTACCTGGGTTCTATCCCTACCTCCACCCCTGACTCCAGCTTCCTGCTAATGTAGATCCTGGGAGACAGCAGTGACAGCTCAAGGGATTGGGTTCCTGTCACCCACGTGGGAGACCTGGTTTGAGTTCCTGGCTCCGAGCTTTGGCCCAGCTCAGCCTTGGCTGTTGAAGACATCCAGGGGAATCAAACAGCAGATAGGGACTCTCTCCTTCTTTGTGTCTCTCTGCCTTTTATATAAATAAATAAAAATTCTTATACAAGTGAAAGGCATGTTGGTGGCACCGTAACAGCAGGACCAAAATATAACTGAAAAATCAACCTTTCAGTCATGCTTCTGCCTTGAGGGAAACACGTCACTTGTGTAAGCATCTCCACAAGGCTCATGCTCTTCTGGAATTTTGTTTCATTTAACAACTTCTGACAGCACACTGGCCTGTGGAGGTTTTTGTGGCTGCACAGAAAAGGCTTGGTACAGAGTTAACACTTAATCAAATCAATAGAAAAATAGCAGAGAGTTAATGTGCTATAGAGAATTAAAACCAGGTGATGTGGCAGTGACCATGATGAAGGTCAGGGTCAACATGGTGTGTTCAGGGAAGCAGACAACACTACAGCTGAGGTCTGGCTGATAAGAAAAGAGACCACCACCATTTAAGCTGAGGTCTCAGGGAAGAAGGATCCAGGCACACACAGGAAACAGCATCATTGCCTCTGACCTATTTCATCCATCAGCAAATCCCCCATGTGCTGGGCTCCACTTAATGGATCTCATGAATCATGCGCTTGTGTGCAGCAGTGCAGGCATCCCATTGACACAGGCCTTGATCTCAGCCTTGTTAGCCCCTGACAGACATGACAGAGCTGCCAACTATCACACCGTTTCTTGAAAAAGCATATTGAGGCCAAAAAGAACTGGATATGGTGGTGGAAGCCTTGTTTCCATTTCTACTTTAGTAAAACTGGCTTTGGGGAGTGCCATATGACATTGGTTTTGGGATCATTGCTCTAGGTTGACTGAATGAATGAGGAAAAAACCTGTTCTAGGTGTGGAAGTACAAGTCACAAAGGACTGACAGCCAGTAGGGGGAAGAAAGAGAAGAGGTGATTGTATCAGATGACCTTAAGAGGAAGGTAGGGGGCTGGCGCCGCGGCTCACTAGGCTAATCCTCTGCTTGCGGCGCTGGCACCCCGGGTTCTAGTCCTGGTTGGGGTGCCAGATTCTGTCCTGGTTGCTCCTCTTCCAGTCCAGCTCTCTGCTGTGGCCCGGGAGTGCAGTGGAGGATGGTCCAAGTGCTTGGGCCCTGCACCCACATGAGAGACCAGGAGGAAGCACCTGGCTCCTGGCTTTGGATCAGCGCTACGCGCTGGTCATAGTGGCCATTTGTGGGGTGAACCAACAGAAAAGGAAGACCTTTCTCTCTGTTTGTCCCTCTCTCTAACTCTGCCTGCCAAAAATAAATAAATAAATAAATAAATAAATAAAAGAAAAAGAAAAGAGGAAGGCAGGGAGGAAGAAGATGTGGGTGAATCTCAGTAAGCCCTTACCCAATAGGCCTACAGTGCCAAGATCGGGTGCTGGGAACACAAGACAATCATGGCCTCAAGGAGTTTGGGAGAGAGGTTTGTGATGGATGGTGGCAAAAGTGAACCACTCCTGGCCAACGCAAAAAATGTACCAAGGCTAGTTGGGAGGTAAAGATCACCAAAGGAGTTAGCAGAAACTAAGACTCATGCTTCTTTGTTAACTGCTTCAGCATCAGACTCATTCCCGGCACCCAGCGTCAAGACAGGGGGACAGGCGCTGGCTTTGGAGCAGACCGACCTGAGGTCTAATCACTGCTCTGGCTGTGTGACCTGAGGCAGGCTGAATGGTTTCTCTGGGCCTCAGTGGCGGAATCCTCACAGTGGAGACTGTAAGAGCTGGTAGTGAGGTTCTGAGATAATAAGTTTATAGCACTGGCACCCAGTAGCTCATGGCCATGGAACCATGGTTGACAATCTGATTGACAAACAATTTTCCTACTACAGTAGTAGAGCTCCACAAAAGCAAGCAGTCATTCAAGCATTGACTACTGCTCTCAGTGTGGGGTCCATCATGCCCTTGCTGCACATACGACTATGCAGCTCAGAAGTCCTGACTGGTGAGTGGCTCAGGCTACAAGTTCAAGTGTGAAGGACCCCTCTGGAAGTCATGTGCACAGGTATGGCCTGAGGTAAAGGAACAAATCCCAACTTTATGTACTTTTCCTTCATGCACCCTATGCATCTGCTAAAACAGCTTTCACACTTTTTGCAGACCAGGCCCCTAGATTTCCTGATTCCTGCTTTTTGTTCCTACTGTTCCAGACACCTAACACATGCTAAGAGCCATGCCCACGTGCCTTATCACTCCTGAATTTCAAGAATCACCAAGAGGCCTCTTCTTACACACCTGGCTCTGTCCTCACCAGTTCTCATTAACCTCTGAACTCTTAGGATCTTTTATATTTTCCTTGCTATGGCGTCTACTACAATGTCTTAAATGATAGCTAACTATTCTCATATCTTATTTCTTCTATCAGACTGACAGCTCCTTGAGGGCAAGTAGTTTCATTACTTATCACTGCTACCAACATTGCCTGGCACAGAGAGCAAATGCTTATTGAATGAATTAAAGCAAGCTAACGGGGGTTGGCGCTGTGGCGTAGCAGATAAAGCCACCACCTGTGGTGCCAACATCCCATATGGACAACGGTTTGCATCCCGGCTGCTCCACTTCCGATCCAACTCTCTGCTATGGATTGAGAAAGCAACAGAAGATGGCCCCAGTCCTTGGGAGACCTGGAAGAAGCTCTTGGGTCTTGGCTCTTGGCTTCTAATCGGCACAGCTCCAGCCATTGCAGCCATCTGCGGAGTGAACCAGCAGACCCCTCCCCACCGCCTCTCCTTCTCTCTCTCTGTAACTCTTTCAAATAAATAAATAAATCTTAAAAAAAAAAAAAAGAAGCAAGCTAATGATACTCACTTTAAGTAATAGCCCATAGACTCTGATTAGCCTCATGTTTTCCAAAACACATGGTCCTATTCCATGGGGAAAGAGATAAACAACTTTCTAAACCCTAGTTTCTTCCTCTATAAAGAGTACTTCCTGGCCGGCACCGCGGCTCAATAGGCTAATCCTCTGCCTGCGGCGCCTGCACACCGGGTTCTAGTCCCGGTCGTGGTGCCAGATTCTGTCCCGGTTGCTCCTCTTCCAGTCCAGCTCTCTGCTGTGGCCCGGGAGTGCAGTGGAGGATGGCCCAAGTGCTTGGGCCCTGCACCTGCATGGGAGACCAGGAGAAGCACCTGGCTCCTGGCTTCGGATCAGCGCGGTGTGCCAGACACAGCGTGCCGGCCTTTGGGGGGTTAACCAACAGCAAAAGGAAGACCTTTCTCTCTGTCTCTCTCTCTCTCACTGTCCACTCTGCCTGTCCAAAAAAAAAAAAAAAGAGTACTTCCTTACTGGGTTGGTGTAAGAATTAAAGAGGTCGGGACCAGTGTTGTAGCTGCAACCTGGGAGGCCAGCATCCTATATGAGCACCAGTTGGAGTTCTTACTGCTCAGCTTTCAACCCAACTCCCTGTTAATTCTGGGAAAGCAGAAGATGGCCTGGGTGCTTGGCTCCTTGACAACATTTGGGAGACCCAGAGGGAGTTCCAGCCTCCTGACTTTGGCCTGGCCTAGCCCCATGGCCATTGTGGCCATTTGGAGAGTGAACCAATAGATGACAGATCTCTTTCTTTCTCTGTCTCTGCAACTCTGCCTCAATGAATAAATTAAAAAAAAAAAAAGAATTAAATGAAAGGTGCATGTTCATAGCCCAGGAGTCAAAAGAAGTGACCATTACATAATGAAAAGACAAAAACTGATCTCTCCCTCTGCCCTTATTCCAAGGTCAGAGGACTTTGTCCTTAGGCTTACATGGTGCTTCCTGGTTCATCCTTACCCATGTCAGTTTGCACATGTTTTTTGCACAACCCAAGCAGGCAACTCTTACTGGACTCATTTTCCAAACAAGACCATTAAGATTATCAGGGAGCACAAGCACAACTGGAATTTGTCCAGAGAATGCGGGGCAGTCGTGAGGACCCTCGGAGCGTGCGACTCTCACAGGAGTTCTCCAGTTAATCTCACGGAGAACTTGGAACCAAGCAGAAATTCCTCTGGTGTCCCAGGGCTCCGTGCCATTTCTAAAGAAAAAGACTGATTTAAAATTTCCTTGAATTAGAATGTATCTGTGGGCTGAGCTCTGTGTATGGGAGACTCTGGCAAGAGAGATCTCACACGGTTCTCTCACTCACTCACATCAGAATTCAAGTGGAAAGGTTTCTCGTCTCAAAGTGCAATGGGGAACAAAGAATATTACAATCACTATTTCCCTCTGAGAAGAAGACAGCCTGCAGCCTGAAGCCTTTTCATAAGACACAGCCCTGCTTCCTAGCATCTTTGTGTGACCTGCTTGTCTCTGTATGCCTCACTTTTCTCAGCTCTAAAATGGGACTGACAATAGGACCCAACCCACCAGGCTGTTGGAAAAGTTGTTCTAAAACCTTTAGAACAACACATAGACAAGAGACATCACTCCATAAGTGTTAGCTATATAATTAGTGTTATTTAAAAGATTTTTTATTTAAAAGGCAGAGAGACAGACAGAGAAAGAGACACTGATCTTCCATTTGCTGGTTCACTCCCAAATGCCAGCAACAGGTAGGACTGGATCAGGTCAAAGCCAGGAGCCTGGAACTCCAACTGGGTCTCCCACGTGGGTGACAAGGGCCCCAGTATTTGGACCATCCTCTGCTGCCTTCCCAGGCACATTGGCAGGAAGCTGGAATGGAAGTGGAATAGATTCAAACTGGCACTCTGCTACGGGATGTGGGTGCTGCGAGCCACAGGTTAACCACTGTGCCAACAACAGCTCCAACTGTTATTATTTATGTTCCAAAGATCCTTTGAGACTCAAGGCATAGCGGGAATATGGAGGCAACATAAAACAGTGGTTGTTCCCTTAGTCTTTGAAGGCAAATCTAGCTAAAAATCCAGGCGCTGATCATTACGTAGTCAGTGTGCTGGGAATATTAAAAATCCCAGTTTTCACTTCACCGACCTTCCCCATTGGGTCATTATGAAAATTCAGTGAGAGGATATGTGGAAGGCATTGTGTTTAGCATATAATAATTTCCCAAAACATGTTCAATAAAATAATTGTCATTATTAATTTCCCTACTAGATCTTCAAGTTCAATGACAACACGAACACGCAGAACTCAGCAAATGCTTACAAATGCTACTTTGGTCTTTGAGTTTAGCGTCTCTGAAATGAGCTTTAAGGATAAACATGAAAAATGATTATCATTGTGTCCACTCTCGAACTATTTATAACAAACACCCCAGGCATCACGCTCAACCTCTCATCATCCTCAACTCAACCATAACCTCCATGGCGAGTCAAACGGCAACACACTAGGTGGCTGGTGACAGAGAGGGAAAGGAGCTGAAGTGGGAATCCCTGCTGCCTGCTCTCCAGACTTGTTCCTTTGTCAAACACTCCCAAGGCAAAGTTCTTCGATCATTTGAATTTCAGATCCAGCGCCTTTGGTGCTCCACCATGATTTACTGCACGTTTGGATAGAATGATGGTGAGTATTATCTATTTTTGCAAGACTCATTAACTTTCTAAGAATTCTTTGACTACCAGACTCATATTATGCTCAGCACGAGACTGCTCATAAATGTGTCCAAGTTTATTGTATGACAGAAATACATTCACAAAAATATGAATGACTTCCTGAGAACCAAAATGACAAATGGAAAGAGTTAATTAAATATACCAACTATTTTGCACCCTTTTCATCTTTCAACAATTTTGACTGCTGAGTAACTCAGTCTGTAGGAAGAGAAGAGGCTGGAGGGATAATCTGATGTGATGGGTGGAAATATCGTATCCACTGAGCTGTCCACGTTTAGCTGTCACACAAATAGATCACACTTGTCCCCTCTCAAAAGTTGATAGCAGGATACTTGAAACACAAAGGGCCATTTGGATCAAACTTGAACTTGGGGCAGGCATTCAGCCTTGTGATTAACACACTGCTTGAGACACCCACATCCCATATGGGAGAGCCTAGCTTCAAGTCCCTATTCTGCTTCCTATCCAGTTTCCTGCTAGTATGTACCTCAGGAGGCGGCAGGTGATGGTTAAAGTACTGGGGTCCCTGCCACCCACACAGGAGACCCAGACAGAGTTCCTGACTCCTGGCTTTGGCCTGGCCCACCTCTGGCTGATGCAAACATTTGGGGAATGATCCAGTACTCATTCTCACCACCTCTCCAGTTAATGGGGGGGGGGGGGGAGGGGGAAAGGGAAGGGGAGGGGAGGGGGAGGGAGAGGATATATATGATCAAACTGCAGATTTTTGTTTTTTGTTTTTTGTTTTTTACAGGCAGAGTGGACGGTGAGAGAGAGAGACAGAGAGACAGAGAGAAAGGTCTTCCTTTTGCCGTTGGTTCACCCTCCAATGGCCACCGCGGCCGGCGCACTGTGGCCAGCTCACCACGCTGATCCGAAGGCAGGAGCCAGGTACTTCTCCTGGTCTCCCATGGGATGCAGGGCCCAAGCACTTGGGCTATCCTCCACTGCACTCCCGGGCCACAGCAGAGAGCTGGCCTGGAAGAGGGGCAACCGGGACAGAATCTGGCACCACGCCCGGGACTAAAACCTGGTGTGCCGGCGCCACAAGGCGGAGGATTAGCCTACTGAGCCATGGCGCCAGCCCAAACTGCAGTTTTAAAGAAGAACTTGAACCTAACAGAAATTAAGACACCATTGGTACTTACCAATAGGTTCTTTAAAGGGAAGTAGTCTAAAAACCTGGAATTTATGCTCTACTATTATCAGAATTTTTCTTTTGACTTAAAACACTCTTTGGGCCGGCGCTGCAGCTCAATAGGCTAATCCTCCACCTGTGGTGCTGGCACCCCGGGTTCTAGTCTCGGTTGGGGCGCCGGATTCTGTACCAGTTGCTCCTCTTCCTCTTTGCTGTGGCCCGGGAGTGCAGAGGAGGATGGCCCAAGTCCTTGGGCACCCACATGGGAGACCAGGAGGAAGCACCTGGCTTCTGGCTTCGGATCAGTGCGGTGTGCAGGCCGCAGCGGCCATTGGAGGGTGAACCAACGGAAAAGGGAAGACCTTTCTCTCTCACTGTCTACTCTGCCTATCTAAAAAAAAAAACAAACAAACAAACAAAACACTCTTTGAAGCATATGAGAGTGAGAGGGCTTTAAACTGTTAATGGAAAAATGGAATCAAAAGAGAAGTCTATTTTGGTACAAAGCAATTTTGAAATCCATGTAGTTTTTTTCATAATATGCATTTTCTATAAATTTTGGAAGATCTTTCCTATGTATAGAAAGCAAATAAATCCTGGTCTACAAGCCCAAGATTATAAAAATAAATCATACCTTACATCAATACAAAGCATCTTGAAATGTGTTCCCTCCAACGTCACTTCCCCATCATTACACAAGAGTTGGGACGAGCCAAGCGTGGGTGGGTAAGTATTTTAGGTTGACAAGAAAGATGAAAATCTACACTGCTAATACATGCAGATAACCTAGGGTTTCTTTTTCATTTTTTTCTCCATATACCAAAGGTAAGTTCAAAAAGGCACCAATCTTAAGCATTGGTTCTTTTAAAAGGAAAGAGAAAAGATACAGAAGTTAACTCACATTTTCATCCTAAGAATACGTGCAAAAAGAAAAAAAGTTTTAGAAACAAAGGTATGATTTCAGACACTTATTATTTATTGTTTATGATTTGTAATGAAAAATCAAGGGGTTTGTTTCCATAAAGCTCAAATGGGCTTATACAGGATCAAAACACTTCATAAGAAAATTCTCTAACCATCCCCTCTATTACTCATTTTTAAGAAAATCAAATAAATAGAAGAAATTTGTAGAAGCTTAAAAAAGAAAACTTCCTGAGTTACAACTTCAGGCTGGATGGTCATAGTCCTAAAATATTGGTAAGCAAAGGAGACGGCTTTTGAAGAAAGCAAAAGCATATTAAAGTCATCTTCATTCCAAGCACGGCCCCAAAGAACACTTCAGCTCTCCCTGGCAGTGAAGCAAAAGCTCTTCAAATAAGGAGTGGAAAGTTCTCAATGCATCCAGCTAAATTATATATCACATTGACGTATAGAAACACCGCCATTCTGTTAAGAGTAATAGAATGAAAAGCACCAGAATGCCTGTCTATACAGCAACCAGCCTTTGAAGACGCATTGACTGACCTACTCTTTCAATTCCTTCATGGTAGGAATAGATGAATTTGAAGTATTTGAATATTTAGGAGTACTCCTTAAGACTGCCAAAGTATTTTAGGTCAAACTAAATTTTCCTTGAAGTTCTCTTCCAAGATTATGCTGAGGACTGAGAAGAGACTCCTTCAGATGGTTCCAAGAGAGAACATTAATGTGTTACTGAAAAAACAAATCACATTGCCCCGTCCCTATGTGATGCTGGCTGACGGCTTGCACGAGAGCCATACTAACAGCGGCTGGGAGCTCAGGGGAGCTCATGGAATGTTGGCACATCAGCAGCATCTTGCAGAAGATTCCCGCCATCTCTGGAGACGCATAAACCCTGCTGTCTTCCTTAGTGCTGAGCTCTGCACACGAAAGGCAACATCCTACTCATGGCTGGAGGCAGTCAGGGCCAAGTGAAGCTCAAGTCTAGGGACCTGCTAAGAGAGCTCCAGTTGGTAGCCTCATTCTCCCACCATTGCCTTAGGCCTGATTTTTTGAAATATTGATTTTAAAGGCAGAATACCGGAGACAGAGAGAAGAGGGGGAGGGAGAGGGAAGATAGAGAGGAGGAAGGAGAAGGAGAAATTTTCCATCCACTGGTTCACTGTCCAAATGGCCACAACAGCCATGTGTGGGCCAGGCTGAAGCCAGAAACCTGGAATTACATTTGGGTCTCCCACATGGGTGGCAGGGGCCAAAGCACTTGGGCTATCTTTTGCTGCCTTCCCAGGCACATTATTAGCAGAAAGTTGGATTGGAAGCAGAGCCAGGACTCAGACCAACACTCTGATATGGGATATTAGTGTCAGAAGTTGGCAGCTTAACCTGCTGTACTACAGTGCCAGCCTCAGGCATGTTTTTTTTTTTTTTTTTTTTTTTTTTTTTTTTTTTTGACAGGCAGAGTGGACAGTGAGAGAGAGAGACAGAGAGAAAGGTCTTCCTTTTGCCGTTGGTTCACCCTCCAATGGCCGCGGTGCGCTGCGGCCGGCGCACCGCGCTGATCCGATGGCAGGAGCCAGGAGCCAGGTGCTTTTCCTGGTCTCCCATGGGGTGCAGGGTCCAAGCACCTGGGCCATCCTCCACTGCACTCCCTGGCCACAGCAGAGAGCTGGCCTGGAAGAGGGGCAACCGGGACAGAATCCGGCGCCCCAACCGGGACTAGAACCCGGTGTGCCGGCGCCGCTAGGCGGAGGATTAGCCTAGTGAGCCGCGGCGCCGGCCAGGCATGTTGTCTTAATCTCTCTGTATTTCATACTTCCTCAACCATGAAATGCTGATAATAATGGCCTTCAAAATTGTTGTGAAGGTTAGAGATAATGGCCAAAAGTGTTCTTAGCATGCACTATTAAATGCTACCTGTAAGACTCGGACTCCAGCTACATAGAAAGCTATTGTGTGAGTTTTTTTTTTTAAGATTTATTTATTTACATATTTCAAAGTTAGAATCACAGAGAGAAAGATCTTCCATCTGCTGGTTCACTCCCAATATGGCCACGGGGACAGGCCAGAGCCAGTAGCCAGGAGCTTCTTCAGGGTCTCCCATGTCAGTACAGGGTCCTAAGCACTTGGGCCATCTCCACTGCTTTCCCAGGTGCATGACCAGGGAGCTGGATTGGAACTGGAGCAACCAGGACTTGAACCAGCGCCCATATGAGATGTCAGCACTGCAGAGGACGGCATTTTCTGCTTCACCACATCAGCCCCTCGTGATTAGGTTTCACTTCACACTTCTCATCTGGAGCTACTCTATATTGGAAACAGACATGTTATCCCACTGAAGGTCCCTGAAACCTAAAATATTCTCCTGCAGCTTCTAGAAGATTTGGTTTTACTTTTGAAAAAGGTTGACTTCATTTATTTGAAAGGCAGAGTTACAGAGGGAGAGGCAGAGAAAAGTCTTTCATCTGCTGGTTCACTCCCCAAATGGCCGCAATGGCCAGAGCTGAGCTGATCTGAAGGCAGGAGCCAAGAGCTTCTTCTGGGTCTCCGATGTGAATGCAGGGGCCCAAGAACTTGGGCCACCTTCCACTGCTGTCCCAGGCCATCAACAGGGAGCTGGATCAAAAGTGGAGCAGCCGGGACTTCAAACGGTGCCCATATGGGAGGCCAGTGCTGCAGATGGCAGATTAACCTGCTACGCCACACACCCGCCTGTTTTTACTTTTTAATGAGCAAGTTCCAGGACATACCATAATTACCACAGACTTCCTACTACCCCTGCATTTAATGTAAAAATAAGATTTCACACGTTTTGCAGTCACCACTCAGTGAAGGACTCTTGGCGTACATAGCCATTGTTCTGTCCAGACTCTTCCCAGGCAGCTCAGAGAAGATCCTATCTTTTTCTACCCTAAACAGGATATTCCTGTTGAAATTCTCTCCATTGTTGCACCACCAAGAAACCACTGCTCAAACTCTGAGTAAGGGAGTCCCTCTCCTTTGGACTCAGCACTCCCAATTTCATCCTCTCTATAGTCTTATTCACTCTTTCCCTTTTCTACCTAATACCCATGCCCTAATTCAGGCGCTCTTCATCTTCCCCTTAGACCACCTGGATAGTCCTCCAATTAGCCAGTCCAGAGCCAGTTTTATCTCCTTCAGATTGAGCTTTCTCACAGCCTTTGAACAGACAGGTGGGTCCAGCATTGGAATAACGACTGTCCAATGGCAAAGTCACACAGATGGTTCTTTCAGCAGGATCCAGCCTACACCTTGCATGTCTTTATTCTTGCCCAAATACAGATCTCTAGGCTTCCAGTTGATTCTGAGAGTTAATGATATCCTTTCCATAGCCCCTTCATGCTGTCAGCAATTAAGGTCTCTCTATGTATCCCTTACTTTGCCACAGTTACAGACCTCCTGAGGGTCTGTGGCTGCCACTAAGGAGAGGAACTGCATACCTGACGCACTGTCTACTCATGTACTGGGTACTACAATGACTAACATACCGTCTGATGGAGAGTAGGGACACAAATGCTCCTTCACAGAATGAATATTCTTCAACAGCTTTTTCTGTATTGATTCACTTATGATGCCATGAAGTTAAAGTATAATATCACTTCTTTGACTTTATTATCTTATTCTTAGCTTGCGAATCCCGTGAAACAAAGAGAATTGTCTCACAAAGCAGGGAAAGCAAATATGCTGGCAGATCTCATGGAATCAAAGGCCTGATCCTGGGGCTTTTAAATGTCACATTCATGTGTAAGAATTTCTTCCTGGAGCAGACAAATAACCTTACCTGCTTTTACTCATTCAGGTGGATACAATTGTTACCTTACACCTGAGTTCCTCAGAAACACCAGCTCTCAAGAACTAGTTCAAAGTCTAATAATTGTTTGCCAAAAAATACTTCTCAGATCCAGCAGTGTTGCTCTCAAGGTTGTTTGTGATGGCAGAGGATCAAGGGACTCAGGCAGCCCTGATGGGTGAGCAACCAAGAGCTATGTGTCCAGGGCATGTCACAGATGAAGCAGACCATGTATTGGTGAGTAAACTGAAATGCTGTTTCACTGTTAGATTTGGAAATAAAACATCAGGCTCCAATGTCTTTGAAGTCCTGTTGTAGGAGGGATTATTAAACACAACCTCTTTCACTACAGGGAAAAATGTCAAGGTTTTCTATTTTTATTTTTTTCTCTTTTCCCTAGCAATCTCAACAAGGACTTAAGAGATGGATTAAATTTTAAGTGCTGATAGCACACACTCTTGTCAGGCACTGTGGGGAGGATGTGATCCTGTTTCTCAGAGATGGGACACTCTGATGAGGTGCTGGGGTGGACACCCCACAAGGAGATTTACACGGTGAAAAGCAAAGGAGTCAATGGGAGGGGAGGGAAGGGAAATGTTCATTTCACCCAGGGAAAATCATGGAATGTTTTCAGAAAGGACTGAACTGTCTTAAACTGGATCGTATTTAAATACTTCAAAACGAGATAGGGAAATAAAAAGGCAAGGTCATGTGGATGTATGAAACAGTACAAATGGAGTAAGAGGTAAGAAAGTAAAGGGTGTGTTAAGCCAACAGCATATTTGGGGTTGGAGGAAGAGAAGGGTAGAAATATAATTGGGGCAAATCAAGCAGGGCCTTGAATGTCAACCTAAGCAGTTTATACTTTAGCCTGTCGGCAACTGGTAAGCATCAAAGAATTGTCCAAAGAGGACATTCCTTCTTTCTTATATCTGGAGAGACTGGGGAGCTGGCAATCTTTCCAGTGCACAATCCTCAACCGTAGACACATATTACAATCACCTAAAGAGTTTGTTCCTTTGTCATCGTATGTTTATGTTTTAATAAAGCCAAGTCTGGCCCTATTTCTGGCCAAATAATTGAGAATCTGTTGGAGTAGGAGCTGGACATGACTATTCGTAAGAAAAATTTTATGTGATTTGTTTTTTAAAAATGTTCAACCAGGGCTGAGAATCACTGCCTAAGCAAAACAGGGTCATTCATATGCAAAGGATTTTTGATATCCTGGGAAGTTCCTTGCTCCTAAATAATCTCCTCATTTATCACTAGCTATCTGTTCTTCTGTGTTATTCACTCCCTTCTTCCTAAGACAGGTATGTAGGTAGACAGATAATTATTTAAGAACCTAGACCCGAATGCATGGATACATTCATATAATTCAGCTGATTAAGACAGCATAATAAAAATGGAAGAAGAGTTATGGGATATCTGTCAGATGTGAAAATCACAGTAAAACCAGCCAGGATGCTCAAGACAAGTTCAAGTCCCTGTCAGTTCTACTTAATGAGATGTCTATCACTTCTGTTGCTATAACTGGGTTACACTGAAATTCTTAGAAATCACGTAACTTAATAAGTTATTGAAATGGGACAGCTGCTAGGGTGACCCACAAAATGAGGTTCTATTTTAAGAACCAAGACCATTAATGAATATTATACCCCAAGATGAGCCACAAAACACAGTAACTGTAGGCTAAGAGTTGTGAAGACAGCATTGAAAGCTTTAAGTCCTATGGCAAGAAATTGTTATTCCTCCTAGCATACTGTGACCTTGGCTGACTTCTCCAATTATGAAAAGGAAAACATCCTAAAAATCCCCAAGTGTTGTAGTAAGAATCAGGCCAGGAGCTGGGTAGCAACTTCCCATTTGACAAGTGTAGTTTGAGTAGGAAGGAACGCAGCCTGGGTGTTGGCCTTGGCAGGAAGGGAGTTGGCCACAGAGAGCCTGAATCCAGAGAAATCAGTCCAGGCAGGAGCAGCAGGCAGACAATAACAGTACAAGCAGGTGAGATCCCAAGGGGCAGTCAAGCAAGACAACACAAGAACCCAGAATGATTGACAGGGAAGCAAGACTTAAGAACCTGCGCAAGAGCTTAGGGCATGAGAGATCCTTTTGACTAGGGGTCTACAAGGAGGCACCAGCACCATCAATACCAGAACTGACTGAGGCTCAGGCACCAGCTCTGTGGGACAGATCGGGAAGCACAGGCTGAGATGGGAGAGTGAAGGGACGGGAAGCCAACAATTCCTGACAAAACCCAAAAATTTACAGAGAAAAAGCAGGAGCCACCAGGAGAGGCTGCAAGACTAGTGTGAAACTCAGTCTCATTATTACTTTCCATCCACGCCTCATTCAAGCATACATAAGTGAGAGGAAGCTTAAGGATGCCTGAAATAGAGCCAAAAGAGATGCAAAAGAAGGTTCTGCCTCTGGTTGGAATGATGAGCAAACAGCAAAACTATCAGCAAGAGAAAATCTCACTCTCTGGCTCCCCAGAAGCAGTGTTGGAAAAGCTATCTGAATTCGAAAAGCTGATGTTTATGATATTGATATTGATAAATACAAATCTAGAATTATTAGAAATACCAGTCATAGCATGTTATATGTGTAACATGCTCACTCTGCTAAATGCATTACTATATAGTCTTCACCATAATCTTATCAAATAGGTACTTCTAATATCTCCATTATAGAGTCAAGGAATCTGAGACACAGCAAGGATAAATAACTTGCCAAAGGCCAGACAATTTGAAAGGCTAGTGCCTGGATTCTAATCTAAGCTGCCCAGAATTCATATTAACAACACCAACCATTCCTCATGATAAAGAATCACCCTTGAAGAATGAACCAGGAGCACACAGGAAAATGCAATATTATATTTATTCATCAAACATGAGGGTACTTGTAAATTTCACTAAAAATTGGATTAAAAGGGAAGTATTTTCAAATCCATGCCTACAGCAGGGGCTGGTGCTGTGGCATACCGGGTAGAGCTGCTGCCTGCGGTGCTGGCATCCCATGTGGGTGCCAGTTCAAGTTCCAGTTGATACACTTCCTATCGCTCTGGCCTAGGAAGGCATGGGGAATGGCCAAAATTCTTGGATCCCTGCACCCGCATTGGAGACCTGGAAGAAGCTCCTAGCTCCTGGCTTTGGATTAGCACACAGCTCTGACCATTGTAGCCATCTGGGGAGGGAACCAGCAGATGGAGGACCTCTCTCTCTCTCTCACTCTCTCTCTCCTTTTCTCTGTGTAACTCTGCCTTTCAAATAAATAAATAAATAAATATTTTTTTTGACAGGCAGAGTGGACAGTGAGAGAGAGAGACAGAGAGAAAGGTCTTCCTTTGCCGTTGGTTCACCCTCCAATGGCCGCCGTGGCCGGCGTGCTGCGGCCGGCGCACCGCGCTGATCCGATGGCAGGAGCCAGGAGCCAGGTGCTTTTCCTGGTCTCCCATGGGGTGCAGGGCCCAAGCACCTGGGCCATCCTCCACTGCACTCCCTGGCCACAGCAGAGAGCTGGCCTGGAAGACGGGCAACCGGGACAGAATCCGGCGCCCCGACCGGGACTAGAACCCGCTCTGCCGGCGCCGCTAGGCGGAGGATTAGCCTAGTGAGCCACGGCGCCGGCCCTAAATAAATATTTTTTTAAAAACCCATGCCTACAAGAGGACTGCAAAAAAACACATGAAAACATACATTACAAAAAAAAAAAAAAAAAAAAAAAAAAAAAAAAAAAAAAAAAACCCTGTGCATGGATTTCAAAGTTTCTTTTTGCACTAAAATAAACTTATCTTTCAATTCTACTTTTCCATGAACATATTGAAGCAGCTTTATTGAGCACCTACTGTGTGCCAAGTCCTTTTATATATGCTGAAGATTGAAAGTAGGTAGGATCTCTAAGAGTGACTAACTGCTACTCAAGTTTGGGGCATGCAAGGTAATGTTTTGTGGGTCTGGTGGCCCTAAGGCATTGCATCTTGGAATCTGTGTTCTTTCACATGTCTGAAATGCAACTGGGTCTCTGACAAATGGTTTCCAACACAGCAAAACTCCAGAGGCTAGGACCCAGTGGATACAGGGTTACTAGCACAGAGATAAGGAAAAAGAACAATGTGCCTAGGAAATAACGCTCTAGTCTGTGGTCATGACTGGCAGCCTGCCTGGCCCTTCCTGTGCTCCTCTGCAGTGGATGGTGCCTAAGGCCTAACTCCAAGAAGTATGCAAGGAACGCCCCCTACCTGTGCTGCTTTCCAGCCTCTGCACCATGTGGAGGCTGCCATTCTGTTTCGAGAGTGCCAAGAGCACAGTCAGAGGTGATGCAGCATCCAAAAACCCCAGGAGGGCAGGGGTCACCTATGAACTTCATGACCCAAGGCAAAAAGGAAGGAGAAGACTGGCCCTACATCCACAGGAAGGCCCCTTGGGACCTTAGCCAGACTTTTGACTCAGCTGGACTTCAAGAAATATCAGTGATAAATATATTTATCACCGTTAATAACAAGTGGCACGTGACTAAGTGCAGAACTGAAACTCAGATGGCCAAGGAACCAAGCATGTCCTTAAAAGAGAAGGAACAAGTTTGGGTGACGGGAGGGATAAAAAATGGATGGAGACATGCGTACACCTGCTGATGATGTGATTTTGGTACATGCTATTGAAGCCCACACCCCTAACCCCTGGTGATGCCAAACCCTGGCTTGCCTTCCTGCCTCAGATGCCATCCCTTGCTCTCAGGTACAAAAATCATCCACACTTTCCCCATATGAGGCAATTTCTCAAACGCCAACTTCTATTGTGGGAGAAAAACGCAGATCTCTCCTACACTGAAAGCTTTGGATTTCCTTCTTCACCACCTCTTCACTTGACACATCTCTGTATCTGCCTTCCTCTCCCAGGTACCTTGCTCTTCCAAACTTCCAGTTAAGGAGCAGTACTGGACTCAGTTCTCACCCCTCCCTTCCTCAATTCCACCAACAGAGTTAGGTTAAGGAACTCAACCACAATGTCCAAAAATGGGGGTGAAGCCAAATCCACCCAATGACTAGTTTGCATTGTAACAGTTCAGATGTGAGGTCTACTCTACGGACTCCAGGAATCCCCCGTCAAAGGGCTTCTGCCCCACAGCTGGCATCAAGAAAACAGAACAAGCAACCTTGATTTCAGCTGAGAGTCGTTGCTCAAGGGGACTCCAATAAATGATTAAAGAAGATTATTTTTCATAGGGCAAAATGCACCCCTTCTTTCCTGGCTTTCATTCAGATCGATGACTTGGAAGTGAATTCAGATTTCAGTCTGGTGTGATTTTACTTCCTTTGACAAGGTGGGGAAAACAAAGTATTCTAGGAGCAGGCGTTTGGTGCAGTGTTAAGATGCCACTTGCCAACACCCACATCCCATACAGGAGTGCTGGAGTTCAGCTCTGGCTCTGCTTCCGACTGCAGCTTCCTGCTAGTGTGCACTGCTGGAGGCAGTGAGTGATGGCTTAAGTATGTGGAGGTCCCTGCTACTCATGAGCTTTGGCCTGGACAAGACCGGGCTGTTGCAGGCATTTGGGGGAGTGAGCCACTGGGTGGGAGATATCTCTCCATGTGTCTTTCAATTATATATAATTTCTACAACTTAGAGGAAAATCAAGAATACAAACCACTGTAAAATAAGAAAGGGCAAACCACTGGCAAAATAAGAAAGCAGACAAGCCTGGGTTGCACATAGCCTAAGACAGCGTGCTGGCCAGACAAAAGCCACCTATTCTGTGCAAATGCCCATGTACAAGGGACATTGGAACTGTAACCAGAGATGCTTAGAGACTGAAACCTTCAAGCAAATCAAAGGAGTCAACCTCAAATACAATCTGGGGCAGCAGGGGAGATACTTTGAGACGAGCAAACTTTTCGAGCTACCCCTAGATTTGACCTTCTGTGATCTGTTTCCTGACTTAACTCCTCCACTGGCTTTAGAATTGTTCTCCCCACTGTAAGTTAACCTAGTGACCAAGGATAAACAGGAAGTACCATTTGTGTTCCAAGTGCTTGTGAGCAAGACTCCCTGAAACCCACAACCTCCTAGGGTGAGTCCAACACACCGAGGTGGATGGAACCCTTTTCAAAGGGTTTCTGGAGCAAGATGAAGTCAACATTGAGAGAGGCTTATCAACTGCTTGCCAAACTTCAGCCTGGGACAATTTTATTAACCTTAACTGACCGATCGTGCAATGAATTTACAAGGGAAATTCTTAGTGATGGCTTCTCAGCAAGCAACCACAGCAACTGGCACAGCGCTACCACACTGCCCTGGAGTCCGGAGAGGATGCCCATGTCCAGATTCCGGCCTTTGGAAAACAAGATCTGTAACGGCTGAAAGCTAACCTGCCTGCTCCACCCTGCGGGGCCCAGAGGAGAATGAAGTAACTCCTTCCAGCCCAGCCAGTGGGCCCAGAAAGCAGTGACTGTTAGAAAGCAAGCAAAGAGGAAAGCCACAGTGCCTTCATTATGCTATTAAACTGTAACCACCTTTTCCTATAAGCATCTTCCTGTTTGCCCTGGAAGAGGACTGTTTAACTGCCATGTGGGTGCTGTAGTGCCAGTTCAGCAGAGAGCACTTCCTGTGGCTTGTGTGCAGCCGGCAGTGGCATGCACTGGCCCAGAGGCAGGCTGAGAGAGGCCCTTCCCCAGGAGGGGATAGGGGAGAGAGCTCAGGGACACGGGCCCCTGGTTCCAGGAGTGCTGCTGATTTCCTGTCCTCAGGTCCCCACCACGGGAAGGCAAGAGGGGAGCCCCTGGCACACAGAGGAGGAAGCTGCTCACTCCCAGGCTCCTTCCACCTGGTCCTGGCCCTGCGCAGGGTCAACAGCACAGGTGTGTCTGGGGCAATGAGTGGGAAATGAACACACACTGTGGACACCTGTGCTTCTCAGGGGTCATCCCCAGAGCACAGCAGTAGCAAGCCGGGTGCTTGCTAGGCAACTCTCAGTCCCAGCCCCAGACCTTGATGGGGTGGGGCCCAGCCACCTGTGCCTTCACCCGCCCACAGGTAAGTCTGATGCTGCTTAAGTTTGAGAAGCTGTGGGTGGGAGAACAATGCTCACCTGAGACAGGTGGCATAGGTAAGGTGGGCACACAAGATGCTTTACACAACCAGAACAAGGAAAGGGGTGGGTGATGATATAAAGAGTGACTTCCCTAAGGCCAGCGGCAAGATAGGGATCCCACCCATAATGAACCGGAAACTGCTTTTCCCCAGCTACCACTAAGAAAACTGGAGTAGTCAAGATTTAGCAGTTGCTGGAAACTGCTACTGCCCTTCTTCCTGCCTGCTTCTCCCCATGACTAGATGCTTAGAGTTGGCTGTGGAGAGACTGTAACAGGGACCTGGACCAGCCATTTGATAAGGAAGAGGGAGGTGCCCTTGTGTGTAAATGCTGCAGCCATCACCTACTGTGAGAGTCAGCAAGCTCCAAGAAGAAGCCTGGGGCAGTTGTGCTGTGGTGACAGTTCCTGCAGCCTCACCAGGACCCCAGGGAGCCCAGCTGGCCCGATTTGGGGGACCGAGGGGACCCGAATACAACTGAATACAACCAAAGCCCGCCAGCTCATGACCTTGGACATTGGGTGGTGGGCTTGGTTTCCTCTGTAGCCCAATGCTGGGTTAGAACAAGGGATGAAACCATGCAGCAAAGCCCTCGTCAGGCATAAAGTCAGCGGGAGGGAACAGCTCCCAGGTCTCAGTACAGCATCTGGAAACCACATCTGCAAAGCTGGACCAGAACCTGTACCACCCAACTTTCCCAGCACACCAGTAGGACCTGCAGGGGCTCACAGAGCTGGCCGGCAGCAGTCAAGGCATCCCCCATGCCCCCTCGCTTCCCTTCTATTAAGGAGGGCTGGAAGGAGGGGCAAACCTCCCAGCTTCTGCCCGCAGGCCAGGTAAACAAAGGCCCGCCTCCCCCAGCCATGCTGCACAGCTGAGCGCTGGAAGACCGGACCCGACCCGTGACTCACACTTTTCCTCCCCGGGGCAGTGAACTCCGAGATAACGTTATCCACGCGGAAAGTTTACGTCGGGCCCTCTCCACAGAGCCCCCTTACCTTCCTCATTCAAAATCCACGGCAGAAACGCAAACACCGAACCAAAACCGCAAGTGTCCTCTTCAAAGGCACAGGAGCCCGCGGGCAGGTCCAGGGCACCAGCAAGCTGCAAGGCTGTGGACACAAAGCCAGTTTCGTTTCGGACGCCCGCCCGCGAGCGTTTGCACCCTCTGCGGGCTTCCTGGGGGTGCCTCCTGGTAAAGTGGGGCGCAGGCCCGCCGCACGGGGATGCGCTACCTCCCGCAGCACCCCCAGGCGCGACCCCACTCCCACCCGAACCCGACTGGGCCAGGGGCTGGGGATTAGTGGCTGCACAGACGGTTCGGAAAGCGCACTTGAATGGCCCAGTTCAGCACCGCTCGCGGGACCACCAAGGGCAGCCAGGGCAGCCGGAGCCCGAGAGAGTCGCGAGCGCGCCCCCAGGGGTCTCCGCAGGCTCTTACCTTGCACCGCCAGGAGGAAGCCCCTGAACAGCATGGTTACGCTTGCAGGAGGAGGAGGAAGAAGAATACGAGGACAGGCACTGGGTGCATGCAAGCGGCCAGCTCGCTGGGACCCGCCGCTCCCGGGAGGAGGCGAGCGTGGGGGGCGGGCGCGCGGCAAAGCGTGCCCTGGGCGCTGCTCCACTTTGTGCCGAGAGCAGAGCGGGACGCCGGAGGGGCTGGCGGCTGGGCTGGTCCCGGGCGATCGCGCTGCCGGACAGGGAGGAGACGCTTGCACACTTGTGCAAGGCCAGCGGCGCCTGGGATTTTAAAGCTTGAGACCAGACCTTTGCAGGCTGCTGGGAGGGGCTGGCCTTCGCGAGCCCCTGTGCTGGGCTGAGACCGCAAGCACCCGCCCCGCCCCTCGCGGTGGGAACCAGCTTATTTCTGGGGACAGCCTCCCCGCATCTGGCGGGTGTCAGTCCTGCCCTGGCCCTAATTTTAACTTCTTCTCCCTAGAATGGAGGGGGATGGAATTCTCTTAGGACAGGCTAAAAGAAAATTTAGAAACGGTGGCGTGGAACCAGTTTTGCTTCTCAAGGTTTTCTGCGTTGCCGGCCCGGTGCTGCCCCATCCCCCTAACTTTTTAGCCAGTGGAATGTCAGGCATGCCTGGTGCTCAGCGTCCCCTGCGCCCCCGAAATGGGCAGACTCCTCCTTTCCTGAGAATCGCGATGGATGGATGATTGCAAGGGACTCAGCTGGGACGCAGGGTGGTGGGTGGGGGCTTGGGGAGGTCTGGGGCGGAGGAACCTGTCTGTTACAAGTTTGCTTGGAGTTCTGCGTTCCCAACAATCTCTTCCAGGGAAGAGGTGTTGCTCCTCCAACCTCTTCGCGATTTGTGCAGGAACTTTCGTGACTGGCTTCTAAACTTGAGCGTGCATCAGAATCCCCGGGAGGCCCCGCCCCCAGAGGTTCCAATGGGGTGGGGGAAGGCGGAGCCGGGGGGGGGGGGCGGGGAGGGGGGAGCCTGGGATTATGCACCTTCTTGGCAAGCTTCCAGGACCGCTGGCTGCCAAGCTCCCGTTCCGGTCTCAAAGCCTCCGCTCACATGCTCCCACCTGGCTTCCTGGCTCCTGCTTTTCCTTATCTTCCATCAGCAGCTCTTCAGCCTCCTCCCCTGCTTGTTAACTGCACTCTTAACACTGCGGCACCTGCAAGTTCCGTCCTCAGACCCCGGTTTGTTTCTCTACTCGCTGAGTGATTTCATCCAACTATATGTGAACTCCAGGCTGATGACCCGCACTTCCATGTTTGCAGCCCAGACTGCTCCCCGACCCCACACTCTTCTATCTCATTGCCACCTCAACGTTGTCAGTTGCATGCTTCGGAGCTTTCTCATACCTAACATGTCCCAACACAGATGCCTCGTCCTTCTCAAACCTGGACTCTCCCTCCTCACTCAGGACACAAACCTCAGCCATCCTGACTGGTCCTGTCCTCTCCAGAGGTTCCTCTGTCCTGCCAGCTCAGAAGTCACAACACAGCAGGTGCCCACAGCGCTCTGTCGCAGCTGCCAGGGCTCCTGGCCTGGGACACTGCTGTAGCTTCCTGGCCATGGTCTCCCTGCTTCTTCTGCCTGGCCCAGCCCCCAATCCACTTTTCACAGGCATACAGGTTAAAATTGATCAGATTTGTGAACTGGAAGACCACGCCTTCGCCACGCCCCTATGTGGCCTCATGCCCCTGCCTGATGCCTTTGCCACGCCCCTGTGTGGCCTCAGCCCCTACCTGGCCACACCTGGGTGCCCATCAGCTAATCAGGTTAATTAACCACTCCCCTTTGGAAGTGGGTTAAAAGCTGGGCCACAGTGTGGCACGGCCTGCTCTTCTTCCCTGGCCTCTTGCCAGAACAGGGCTTGCTGTAGCCCCGTGCCTCCAGGGCGCACGGCCTTCGGGCCATGTGCTCTAGGCTTCCTGGCCTAGATGCTCATCCACGTGGCTGGCTCCTGGTGCTCGGTATGAACCCCTATTCACCTCTCTCCCCTAAATAAAGCTCTCACTCTCTTATGCACCTTTCTTACTAAATAAAAGCTTAAAACGTACCATGCTGCCTCGTTTATCTGTGCCGGTATTTAGAATTCTTCTCTAAATATTAGGCAAAACCCTCTCGGGCTTATTAATATCGGGGATTTAGTAATAAGCCCGTGGTGAAATCATAAGGCACCCCAAATTCCGGTAGCACATGTGGCACCCTGGATAGCATTTCTAGGAAACTTTAAGGGGCCACATTTTAGTGTGAATTTTAGGGAGTCTTGTGTGATTTCAGTTGGGGCCATCTTTTTAATATGGAATTCGGCCTTCACACTCCTTGGCTCAGGACTTGTCAAATCCCAGTACCCCTGAGGTCCTATAAGACCTTGCCTCATCCCCTCATGTTTCTGGCCTCACCTGTCCTGCTTCCTCCCCTGCAGCCACACGGACCCCATGGGCAGTCCCCAGACATAGCCCAGCTGTCCTCTCAGAACCTTGCACCATCGGTTCTCCCTCCACTTAAAATGCCATTCCCCAAATAGCCATATAATTCACTGCTGGGGAGTCTTCAGTGTTACCTTCAATATTAGAAAATTTAACAAGCCTTCTCTCTAACGAGGAAAACAGATTTGAGATCCTTTGAAAAAGATTTGGACAAATTTTCTTGAGTTTTTTTTGTAAGCGGTGACTCAAATATCTAAGATTTCTTTACATGTGTGCTCTTTGGTTATATGTGTGGATTTAAATGCTTTGCTTCAAACAGTAACTAATGAAAATGAACATTTATTAAGTTTACTATTATGTTTTATATAACCTCATTTAACTTTCAGAAAAAATCCATGGGTGGGTATTATTATTGTTCCCATGTCAAAGATAGAGAAACTGAGATCCAGGGTTCAGGGACAGCAAGTAGTAGAGACAAGCTTCAAATCCAGGTCTGTTTCACCCCAGCTGGCGGAGCAGACTCTCTCTCTGGTCTTTTACAGCTTCTTGCTCACAGTCAGTGCTAAATTCCAATGAAATTCATTAAAAATTCAAAGGCAGATATGAACCCACTTGAGGCTTCAAAACTCTATTTTTAATCAAGCAAGTTTTCAACAATTATCTGACTGCCTCTCCCTTTTCCAGGTAATTACAGAATATCCCAAAGTTCTAGAATTGCCTTAGGTTCATGTTGTACCCCTATGTTCGAAGCCACCAAAAAAAAAAAAAAAAAAAAAAATGAAGAATGTCAAAGCCCTAAGGAGATCTCCAAGTGATTTAAAACAGCATCTAAGACTTTAAGATGACTCAACTTGTTGCCACCTGAGGACGCAGTCATTAGCACTTTGTGGAAGTAAAATTTTGACACAGCACACATGCATGATCCTAAGGACACATGGTCTTAGATGCTGGTGCAGGTTGGAGTGTCCGGAGTTTGGTGTGGGAGAGGTGCACTGGGGGTGCTGTTGGCATTATCACCCAAGGAAGGGGGGAGGAGGAAGCAGGACTGGGCCATGGGAGAAGTGAAGAAGTGAAGTTGCAACATGGGCTCTGCAAAGCCTCTCTAACCCCACAGGGAACTCTGCAGATAAAATGAGCCCTCTGACTTCACCCTAGGTTTGGCTGAGACGACCAGGGCTGTGCCCCATAGCCTCCACTGATCACAGTGTGTGGCCCTACCTTAGGATGCTGAGTGGGGAGGCAGCCTGCCCTGAAGCTGAGCGGCAGGGGCTGAGGTCTGGACGCTGTTCCATGACAATTCTCCCAGGAGCCAGGACCACAGGTCCTTCCTTGAAGGGAGATCAGACGGCACATTCGTGTCCACCATAGTGATTTTGCAGAGAAAGGAAAAGATACTGTGTGTGCACTATATCAGGGGGGCAGTGAGAGGGCCTAGGAGGGAAGCCAGAGAATCTAGAAGTTACGTGTGGGAACAAACATCCTCCACTCTTTAATCAGGGGGCCCACATGAGTGGGGCCTGCCCTCTTTGCTTAGGAAAGCAGGGTCAGGGGGCTGATGCCCGGCATCCCATTTGGGCACTGGTTCTAGTCCCAGCTGCTCCTCTTCCAATCCAGCTCTCTGCTCTGGCCTGGGAAAGCTGTTGTGGCCATTTGGGGAGTGAACCAACAGAAGGAAGACCTCTCTCCCTCTCTCTACAACTCAAATAAATACTAAAAAACTTTAATAAAATAGAGAGAGAGAGAGAGAGAGAGAGAGAGAGAGAGAGAAAGGGTGGGATGTCCTTGCTATAACTCTATTAGAGATTCTTTAAAGAAAAAAAAAAAGGAAAGCAGGATCAGGCCTAGGGAAGCCCTAGGGAAGCTCGAACTCTCTCCTCCAAGATTTAGCTAAATTAAATGACTTTTGACTTACAGAAACCTTTGTAATAGGTTGCACACTGCACTTCCCCCAGCCCCCAGAAGGTGTGTCTGTATCCCAGGACCTGCGAATATGACCTTTTTTGGAAAAAACGGACTGTGCTGATGTAATTAAATCATGATCCATCCTGAGTTATGAGACAAGCCCTGCCTAAGTGACAAGGGTCCTTAGAAGAGAAGTCACAGACACAAGCAGGAGAAGGTCATGTGAAGACAGAGGCAGAGCTTGCAGTGACATAATTCCGAGCCAAGGAAAGCCTGGAGCCACCCAGAGCTTGAAGAGGCAGATGACAGATTCTGCCCGGAGCCTCTGGCCTCCAGAGCTGTAGAGAATCACTTCCTGTTGTTCGCGGAAGTGTTTTCCAGCAGACACGGGAAACTAATCCCGAGGGCACTGTGCATTAAGCAAAATGCCAGATGCTTCACATACATGATCTCACTTAATCCACGCAGCATCCTATGATGTGAGTATCACTGTTGTGCCCATTTCATAGAAGAAGGAGCAGACCAAAGGGATGAATTAATCTGCTCAGAGTCGCACGTGCAGCCAGCGTGTAGCCAAGAGTCCATCTCAGAGCCCAACTCTGCTGGCTGCACAGACGCCGCCCTTAAAAGCTCCCCTATCCCAAAGGCTGCCTTTCCTTCCAAGGGCTGCCAACATCGCATGCACAAAGGCCCAGCCCTCTTTCTCAGGACCCACCCGATGCTCACCTCTCCCACAGCCTGGCCCATCCTCACTTTTCTGGGGCTCTCTGCTCCCTCTAAATATCCTTAGCTGGGCGCTGTTTCTGTTGCACCACTTTCGGCCTAAAGAGGTCCAAATTTTTGCTTCCCTTTGACTTTCTGGGTGCAACATTGATGTTCTCTGCAGAAGTTGGTCACTCTTCTTCTCCCATAGTTGGATGAGGCATTAAAGGCCACAAACTCATCTGTGGGAGGAAAGAAAACATCCAGTGCTTGTTACACTGATGCGAGGCCAAACTTGGAAGCTGTCTTGTGCACTCATTTTCCCTCCTGCTTGCTCTCTCACCTTTCATGCAATGGCAAATTCAGCGAACATTTCCTGAGCACCTACCATGAACCAGGCACTGTGCTCAGGGTCAGAAACCCAGGGGTACACAAGACAATCTTCGCCTCTGAGACAGGAGCCTGACACTGACCCACAGTAAGACTGAACAAGGGCTACAGACATCAAAAGGCCAAGGGCCAGGGAGGTAACATGAATGGATGCCACGGAACAATATCAGAGGGACAATGGGGAGTGATGGTGACTGTGGTGAGCTGGGGCAAGCAAGCCCAACTAGAGGGCATTTCTGGGACCAGCTCTGCCCCAGCTGCTCACTTTTTTTCTTTTTTAAAGATTTATTTATTTATTTGCGAGGTGGAGTTACAGACCAGGGAGAGGCAGAGGCAGAGAGAGGTCTTCCATTCGCTGGTTCACTCTCCAAAGTGCCACAATGGTTGGAGCTGGGCCGATCCGAAGCCAGGAGCCAGGAGCTTCTTCTGGATCTCCCATGTGGGTACAGGGGCCCAAGGACTTGAGCCATCTTACGCTGCTTTCCCAGGCCATTAGCAGGGAGCTAGATTGGAAGAGGAGCAGCTGGGACAAGAACTAGTACCCATATGGATGCCAGCACTACAGGCAGAGGCTTAACCTACTATGCCATGATGCCGGCCCCGATCATTTTTCAAAAGAAGTCCAATGTGTCACTATGTACATTACAGGTCCTGATTTTCAAATGCTGGCAATGAGTTCTAAAGTATTTTAAATCCCTAAGGAGTTAGGGGAAAAAAAAAAAAACTACCTGGAAGTTCAGTTCAGTTCTGGAGCTACAGTTTGCAAAACTAAGATAGAGCCATGGAGAAGGAGAAAGGTGGAAACCTCACTGCTCCGCTCCTCCAGGGGAGGTAGTCCAACCTACGTGACCAGCGCCATTCTATAGGGGAAAAAACTGAGTCAGAAAGAGTCTAAATGACTTTTATCCAAGGCCATGTAGCTCTAAGTGGCAGGGACAGGAAAAGCCACTACCTCAACAGTATTTGAACAGGTGGAAAGGACTTTGTATACTCTAGGTCCACACAGATATGAGACTGTTAACAATAATATTAATAATTTAGTCAGAGTAATTTTACTTTGTCCATATTGATAAAGAGGGTCTTCAAAAAGTTCATGAGATGGCCAGCGCCGCGGCTCACTAGGCTAATCCTCCGTCTTGCGGCGCCGGCACACTGGGTTCTAGTCCCAGTCGGGGTGCCGGATTCTGTCCTGGTTGCCCCTCTTCCAGGCCAGCTCTCTGCTGTGGCCCGGGAGTGCAGTGGAGGATGGCCCAAGTCCTTGGGCCCTGCACCCCATGGGAGACTAGGATAAGTACCTGGTTTCTGCTATCGGATCAGCGCGGTGCGCCGGCCGCAACGCACCGGCCGCGGCGGCCATTGGAGGGTGAACCAATGGCAAAGGAAGACCTTTCTCTCTGTCTCTCTCTCTCACTGTCCACTCTGCCTGTCAAAAAAAAAAAAAAAAAAGTTCATGAGAAATGTATTATGTAAAAAACCATAGGGGTTGGTGCTGTTGCATAGTGGGTTAAGCCTCCGTCTGCCATGCTGGCATCCCATGTGGGCACAGGTTCGAGTCCCAGCTCTTCCACTTCCAATCCAGTTCCCAGCTAATGTGCCTGGGAAGGCAGCAGAAGAAGGCCCAAGTGCTAGGGCCTTTGTATCCACGTGGGAGACCTGGAGGAAGCTCCTGACTCCTGGCTTCAGACTGGCCCAGCCCAGGCTGTTGCAGTCATTTGGGGAGTGAACCAGCAGATGGATGATCTCTTTATTTCTCTCACTCTCTCTCTCAAACTAAAAAGTGAAAAACAAAAGTAAAACTATGCCTGGATTTCTGCACCTAAATAAAATTTTATATAAATCAATTTTTCTGCACCTAAATAAACTTACCTTTTAATTGTGTTTTCCCTAAACTTTTTGGAGTACCCTTGTGTGTATCTATTTTTCCCCTCTTTGAAGACCTGGGTCTCCTCTGATCTGTGCCAAAGCATTGCCTTTGGGTGTTTTTCTTTGCCTCTCCCTTTCTTTCCCCCTCTGCCTCTCCCTCACCCTCCCCCTCCTCTTCCTCCTCTCTCCCCACTCCTTCCCCCTCCCACTCTCCGTCTGATGCACTCTGGTAGTACCTCTGCTTTTCTCACTTCACATTAGGGTTTTTTTTTTTTTAATGTTTGACCATATTTGTTGTAATTATGTTAAATGTGTACATCAACATGTAATGATTGATATGTTGATTTATGGTTATACATTTTTGTGTTTTTCAGGAATGTTTTAAAATATATCATTATATGAATTTTTACAAATCTTTATATATTCATTCAGAAATAAGGAAATATCCAATTCACAATACTACACTCAGCATTTTGCTTTGTCTTGCTTTCATGTCCTTCCTCTCTCTCTCTCTCCACACATCCCATGTTTCCTGCTCATTGCATGCTATAGGTTGAGATGAGTTGGTAAAAGAACATCAGGGCACACGGCCTGTCCTGCTAGTGACCTCTGCCACACTCCTGCAGGAGGTGTCCATGGGCGCTGCCCAGAGGCCAGCAGTGTCCCTTGGTTCCTGCCCAGCACTGCCTGCCTGACTCCCCCAAAGGCAAGCACGTGCCCAGGGCAGATCTGCAGGATCTGAATCATCCCTGTGATGGACCCAGCCTGAAGATTAGAGCAAATAGGTCCTTAGGTAGATGCCTGCCTGCCGTCTACTATGAATCTTCTCTTCACCAGCTGACTCTGAGTCTTAACTTGGAGTCAGACATACTTGGCTACAGTTTGAATCCAACATTTTCATCCTTTTTTTTTTTTTTTTTTTTTTCTAATCGAAGTTGTCTGGGCTGGCCTGTTAGAGTGATGACCCCACCACGTTTTATTGAGAGCCTATAATATGATGGGTGCCTTCATGGTCAATTCATGCAAAGAGAATCTAGGCTCAAAGAGTTGAAGTCACTTGCAGACGGCTCACAGGGACAGAGCTGGGGTATGAGAGCTGGGTCGTGAGCCTAATGCTCTTTGCTACCAGAGCCCTCATCGCCACCTCTGCACCTTCCCTGTGACACTAGCGAAATCAGAGCAGACACCTAGAAGTGTCCTGCTCTCAGGTCCCTTGCCTGATTCCTGAGACCTGGAAGGCGAGTTTCTCTCTGTCCCAGGGAAGTGTTCACACCCAGAGAACTCCGGAAAAGCCCTTTGTCTGAATCAGGCTCAACCCTTCCCTCAATCTGGGTCCACTCTACTCCTACAGCCACGGTCATACATCCACCACACTGGCCCCCGGCCCTTCCTCTGCTGCACCCCCTCTTCTACCCAGCACAGGTTCACCGGTGGTTTGCTTCTCTCTAGATTCAGAACCCCTGTCTTCCCTGCTCCTAGTGGTAAACTTGTGATGGGCTGAATGGTGCCCACTCCCTTCCACCCACCCGGATTCATATGCTGAAGCCCTGACTTCCCAGAGTGTGACCTTATTCAGACACGGGGTCATTGCAGATACAGTTAGCTAAGCTGAGGTCCTCCTGGAGTTGCTGAGCCCCTAATCCAAGGTGCCCAGTGTCCTCAGGAAAAGCAGAACTGTGGGTATGGACATGCACTCAAGTACAGCGCTATCTGAAGTGAAGGCAGAAACCGGGGGACATTTCTACAAGCTAAAGAATCCCACGGATGGTCAGCGAAGCCCCCACAGCTCCGAGAGAGGCCTGACGCAGACCCTTCCCCACGGCCTCAGCAGGGAGCCACCCTGCCAACCCCCCGGACCTGCTCTTTCTGGTCTCCAGACCTTGGAAACCACACATTTCTGCTATTTCAGTCCATGGCACTTGGTCCTACTAATGCACTCCTATCCCTGCCCCAGGTGCAGTTCCACTGTCCCCTCCTCTGTGCTGCAGCAGGTAACACACTGTGTCTTAGTCCGGCTGGGCTGCCCTTCCTCTGAATCAGACTCAAGCCTGCCTCTTAGGCCTGTGTCCACCACACTCCCACACCCACTCTCTGCCTCTGCCACGCTGGCCACTGCCCTTCCCTAGCTGTAACTCCTTTTCCAGCCCACATAGCATAGACTAGGAGTTTGTAAATAGCAGGAATGTATTTCTCCCAGGTCTGGGGGCTGAGTGTCTGGTACAGGACCCCTTCTTCACAGCCAACTGGCTTCTTAGTCTAGCCTCACATGGCAGAAGGGGCAGGAGGTCTCTCTCAGGCCCGTTCATAGTGGCTCCACCCCTAGCCTAATGGCCTCCTAGTACCCCCTTGGGGGTAAGGGTCTTGGCACACGGATTTGGGGACAACATGAACACCCACGCCATAGTGTGTGGCATGGCAATGACTTCCCTCTGTCTCTGTTCTCTGCAGTAGGAGCTGAGACTTGAAAGGCAGAAAGAAGAGCAAGTCTGCCCTGTCTTTGCCTCTCCACCTGTGTTCTCTGTGCATAGCTCATGGGAAGTGCTCAACAGATGCCCTGGAAAGAAAGACTAAGGACCAGCACATCTTCATTGGTGCACACCAGCCAGAAACAACCCCGTGATTAGAAGAAAATGAATTCAGTCTAAATTATAGGTCACCCAGGGGGATATTTACAGAAATGAACGAACATCACACAGACAGGCTGTGGGAACACAGACCCGATCTGCAGAGGAGTGACAGTCTGAACAGGGAGCAAGAGCAGGCTTTGGGGACCAGAGCAGCACATCTGGCACCATGCAGGAGAGAGACATACTCCCAGATGCATTTCCATGAGAGGCAGATGAGCCTGCAGAGAACTCGACCTCTGCAGGGAGGTGCTGGGCCTTATATTTTGCAGGGACAGAGTTTGTGGGACAGCTTGGTTCCTGCCACCTGAGCCTGCCCCAGCCCAGCCCCCACGCACTGCCACCTGGCTGAGATATTGGAAAAGCAGGAGAACTCTGTCCTCCTAAATCTGTACAGAACACTGGGCCACAAACACCTGGTGCTGATGCTGCCTGTGATAGTATTCAAAACGGGGCAGGTGGCCAGTCCCCTGCCCCTCTTGATAGAGACCAGCCCTTTGGCAAGTTGGGGTTCCTTGTAGTGAGAGGAGGTAACATGATGGCTGGGCTGGGGTGCAGGATGCTTTGTGAGAATGGATGTGCACTTCGGCACACTGCCCCAGGTCCGAGGAGCTAAGGCTCTGTGCTACCTGTTGGAGTTAAGAATGAGATGGAAGGGGTGGGTGTCTGGTTCAGTGGCGAAGCTGCTGCTTGGAACACCCACATTCCAGATCTTCCCAGGTTTGAAGCCCTTCTCTGCTCTCCATTCCAGCTTTCAGATAATGCTCACCATGAAAAACAGCAGGTGCTGGCTCCAGAGGTTGGACTGGGGCCTCCAAACAACTAGTATGGAGCCCTGGACTGAGTTCCTGGCTCCTGACTTCTGCCCAGCCCAGCCCTAGCTGCTATGGACATTTGGAGAGTGAACTAGTGGATGAGATCTCTGTCTGTCTGCCTGTCTCTGCCTTTCAAATAAAATAAGTAAATAAATAAGTAAAAAATTTAACAGGAAAAAACGAAGGAGGTAGAGGTAGAGGTTGTGAGAATTTGACTTAATTGTCACTAATAGTGGCTCCAGAGAGTGCAGAGGAGGCCGGCGCCGCGGCTCAATAGGCTAATCCTCCGCCTAGCGGCGCCGGCACACCGGGTTCTAGTCCCGGTCGGGGCGCCGGATTCTGTCCCGGTTGCCCCTCTTCCAGGCCAGCCCTCTGCTGTGGCCAGGGAGTGCAGTGGAGGATGGCCCAGGTGCTTGGGCCCTGCACCCCATGGGAGACCAGGAAAAGCACCTGGCTCCTGGCTCCTGCCATCGGATCAGCGCGGTGCGCCGGCCGCAGCGCGCCGGCCGCGGCGGCCATTGGAGGGTGAACCAACGGCAAAGGAAGACCTTTCTCTCTGTCTCTCTCTCTCACTGTCCACTCTGCCTGTCAAAAAAAAAAAAAAAAAAAAAGACAGAGAGTGCAGAGGCCCACAGATAGCTTGGCCTAAATCCAGGCAGTACGGCTTCTCCACAAGTTTGGATTGAGTGCTTTGGTGTGGACAAAGGAAGAAGAAATGCTTCGGCAGCCAAAAACATTCCCACAAAGAGCAGTGAAACTCCAGCTTAGCTGCTGACTCATAGTCGCTGCCATTCTTAATGTGTTGGATTGGGAATCCACGCAGTGTATGTGCATGTGTGGATAGGCACGGGCACTAAGACACAGAATGGGCAGTAACTGAGAGGGTGGGAGATGGGGCACATCTACTCTGCACAGCGGTATGAGGTGCATGGTGTATGGTGTGCAAAGACATGTTAGCATTGAGATACTGAGACATGGTGTGGACTGCGCTCCTGAAATGCAGAGAGCTAAAATCCTGGAGATTTAAAGGTGTGAAATGATACTGATTCTTTCAGATTTTCCAAGTACCCAAAGCCCAGTAAGTAGTGGTAATGAGGAAACTCTGCTACCAGATCCCACAAGATGCCTTGATGTCCTAATCCAGGGACTCCCAGCTCCAGCTGTGTAAGAGTTGTTTCTTTATAATACCAAGGTTGGGCCTCAGCAGATCAACTCAGTCATTTTTTCTGAGATAGAAAAAGAGCATTGATATTTCCTTAATTCTCTCAAAGGTGATTCTACGAAGCCAGGATTAAGAAAATACCAGGTGGGGCTGGCGTTGTGGCACAGCATATTAATCCTGCAACACTGTCATCCCATATGGCAGCACTTGATTGAGTCTTGGCTGCTCTGTTTCCAATCCAGTTTCCTGCTAATGTGCTTGGGAAAGCAGCAGAAGATGGCCCAAGTGCTTGGGCCCCTGAACCCATATGGAAGACCTGGATGGAGCTCCTGGTTCAGCTCTGGCTATTGTAGGTAATAGGGGAGTGAACCAACTGCTGAGCAATCTCTCTCCCTCCCACCCTTCCTCCCTCTCTCACTCTGCCTTTCAAATAAATAAATAAATAAATCTTTTTGAAAAAAAAAAAAAACAGTTTAACCCTTTCACTATCAACAAAATTAAGTACTGTTATTGTTAATAGAACAAAAAAAGTTGTTAGAAGAGAGTAAGAAAGTGTTAGGAATTTGAGCATAATTTTGTGACTGAGACTACAGACTGAACCTGTAGCTCTGCCACATACCATCTGTGAACCTACAGCACATTATTTGGTCTCTCTGTTCCTCATTTTCTACATCTGTGAAATGGAAATAATAATAGTAAGTACCTAACTCACAGGATGGTCATGAGCATTAAATGAGCTTATATTCTCAAAGAGCATTCAAAAGAATGCCTGGCATGTTGTCAATACTCTATAAATATTTACAATTAGTTTTCTAACAACCTGAATTTTTCACAGGCCTAGGTTTGTAGTTGAAATGGATGATGTAGTCTAACCACCATAATAGTTTTTCATATTACCTGCCTTTAGGGACAGGGGACACAGCAACCAGCCATGTAAAACTGGATAAATAGTACACTGTAGCTTTGATGTTCTATCAGAATAGAAGAAAAATCTGAACTAAAAATCTAAACTATTGAATGGATGTCAGTCTAAGTACCAACAGCTAGTACATTAAATACAGTCATAAAGAATCACAAGAGACCCAAAATAGCTAAAGCAATGCTAGACAATAAAAATAAAGCTGGAAGCAGCACAATACCTGATTTCAAGACAAATTACAAGGCAGTTATAATCAATACAGCTTGGTACTGGCACAAGAACAGATGTGTAGACCAACAGAAGAGATGAGAGACCCCAGAAATTAATCCACACAGCTACAACCCACTGATCTTTGACAAACAAGCTAAAATCACTTTGTGGAGAAAGGACAATCTCTTCAACATATGGGACATGAGCAAGTATGAAGCAAGACCCCTACCTTACACCCTATACAAAAATCAGGGAACTAAATCTAAGACCTGAAACCATCAAATTACTAGACAAAAACATAGGAGAAACACTGCAAGACATTGGCCTAGGCAAAGACTTCTTTGATAAGACCCCAGTAGCACAGGAAAAAAAAGGCAAAAATAGACAACTGGAATACATCAAGCTAAGAATCTTCTGAGCAGCAAAGGAAAATGCAACAAAGAGGCGACCAACAGAATGGGAGAAACATTTGTAAATTATATATCTGATAGAGGATTAATATCCTGAATACATAAGCAGCAAAAGAAACTCAACAACAACAAAACACGCAATCCAGTTAAGAAATGGGCTGGAGCTGGCACTGTGGCATAGCAGGTAAAGCTGCCACCTGCAGCTGGCTGCTCCACTTCCAATCCAACTCTTTGCTGCAGCCTGGGAAAGCAGTAGAAGATGGCCCAAGCGCTTGGGCCCCTGCATCCACATGGGAGATCTGGAAGAAGTTCACAACTCTTGCCTTTGGATCGGCCCAGCTCCAGCGGTTGTGGCCATTTGGGGAGTGAACCAGTGGATGGAAGACCTCTCTCTTTGCCTTTGCTTCTGCCTCTGCCTCTGCCTCTCTGTGACTCTGCCTTTCAGATAAATAAACAAATCTTTTAAAAAAAGAAAGAAATGGGCTAAGGATATGAACAGGCATTTTCAAAAGATGAAGTTCAAATGGCCAACAGACTGATGGAAAGATGCTCAGGATCACTAGCCATCAGGAAAATGCAAATAAAAACCACAATGAGTTAGAATGGCTATTATCCAAAAATCAAAAAGTAACAATTCTGGCAAAACATATGGGATAAGGATACCCGAATACACTGTTGGTGGGAATATAAATTAGTACAGCCATAATGGAAGACAGTATAGATTTTTTTAGAAATCTGACAATTGGTGGTGGCATTGTGGTATAGTGGATAAAGCTGCCACCTGTCTCACCAGCATCCCACAGGGGCAAGGATTTATGTCCCAGCTATTCTACTTCCAATCCAGCTCTCTGCTAATGTACCTGGGAAAGCAGCAGAAGATGGTCCAAGTGCTTGGGTCCTTCTACACATATAGGAGACCTGGAAGAAGCTTTGGCCTGGCCCATCACCAGCCCTTGATGTTGTCTAGGGAGTGAACCAGTGGATGGAACATTTCTCATCCCCACCCCCAGCCTCTGTAATTCTGTCAAAATAAATAAGTAAATCTTTAAAAAAAATAAATCTAAAAATAGGTCTACCATAAGATCACACCATTCCATCCCTGGAAATTTACCCAAAGGAAATGATATCAGCATATGAAAAATTATCTGTATCTCCATGTTTATAGCAGCTCAACTCACAATAGCTAAAATATGGTATCAACTCAGATGTCCATCAACTGATGACTGGATAAAGAAATTGTGGTATATATACTTGATGGAGTACTGCTCAGCCATAAAAAAACTGAAGTCCTGTCTTTGCAACAAAAAGAATGAAACCAGAGACCATTATGCTTAGTGAAATAAATAATATCATATGTTTTCCCTGTTTTGTGGTAACTACTATACAGAGTACAAAAAACTAAGGAAACTGACATTTTGAGATTTTATTGTTTATAGCCCTTGTGTATACTCTTGAAGAACAGTGGTTTTTCTACTCACTATTTGTTGAATTCTTTATTTAGTGGAGGGTTAAGCTGTGATTATAAATAAAATTGAAAGTATGTCGTTGTAAAAAATTAAAAGAAAAATAAGAAAAAGGAAGGAGGGTAGGAGTGATTGAGGGAAGGAGGGTGCAGTGGAAAGTATCATTATGCTCTTAAAACTATATATATGGGAGCCAGCATTGTGACCTAACAGGTTAAGCTGCTGCCTGTACTGCCAGCATCCCATATGGACACCGGTTCGAGTCCCGGTTGCTCCACTTCCCATCCAGCTCCCTGCTAATGTGCCTGGGAAAACAGCAGTAGATGGCCCAAGTCCTTTGGCCCCTGCACCCACATGGGAGACCTAGAAGAAGCTGCTGGCTTCAGACCGGCCCAGCTCCAGCCACTATGGCCATTCGGGGAGTGAACCAGCAGACGGAAGACCTCTCTGTCTTTCTCTCCCTCTCTCTCTCTCTTTGTAACTCTGCCTTTCAAATAAATAAATAAATCTTATAAAAAATAAAAGGAACATCAGAGAACATAACAGAGCCTTGAGAAACTAAAAGATGATACCAGAACTGAAATAATAGAAATGTTGGAAGTTTAGGTTAAATCAACCTTCCAGGAAACAGAACAGAAAGCAAAGAGAAGGAAAGTAAGATAACAGTTCATATGTTGTTATATTATATAATTGTATATTTCTAGATTTATATTTTAATAGAAAATATAAATATTACAATATGTTGTAAAATAGTCTAGAAAGGCCAATATAGAGAGTTTAAGGAGGAGAAAAAATTAAATAAAAATGAAAGGGAATTTCCTGAACTCTATCTAGTACATGAGTTTCCATATTGAAAGGCTCACAAAATTTTTAGAACAATGGATGAAAACAGATTCCTATTCAAGCAGATTGTTGTGAAATATCAGAAGAGTGGGTTCAAGAAGAAGATCTTTTGAGGGGCAAAAGAGAGTCACACTCAAAAAACAAGCTGGAATAATACTCATAATAATATAAAACTGATTAATTATCTAAAACAATTATGCTATTACTGTATTAAAAGCGCAAGGGTTTCAGGTGTATGCAAGTGCATAGGGGGTGGAAAAGGTTGGGAAAACAGCAAGCAAATCCCTATTTTCCAATGTGGAAATAATTATAGTTACCCTTGGTCTCTGTTGGTACTGGTGAGAAGCTTATTGACACTCTTACTAGCTGCTCCTCTGCATGTAATCTCTTTATTCTCTGGCTAGTTGTTAAGTTTTACTTCTTGTCTTTGGTATTCTGTAGATTCTCCAGAGTTTCCAACAATCCTAGTGAAGAGTTTATGAGATCCTCTAAGAATCATATAGTTGTATGCTAGGTTAGCTAAGATCTCTAGACACAAAAATTATAACCATTAAGATAAATCACTGGAGTCATAAGAACAGAATATAGATAAGGTTTAACGATACAGAATTCTGAAAGGAGGCCCTGAAACAGGGTTACTACCCAGAAAAATGAACGGTTTTTTACCCAGGGAGTGGATGCAATAGAATGTTGAGTGGAATACAACACAATACCCAGTGATAAAAGAGATTTGAAATGGTCCAGCTCTGAAGGAGAAATGAAACCAATTCAAGTCAGGAAATTCTTATAGGGATTATTACAAAATGGCCAAGTGCTTTGCAACTCTCAATCATTACTTCAGCCTCTACCCCACCCTCTTGTCCACCTCTGATCTATATTAGAAAAAACTACAGAGAGAAAGGAAAATTTTTCTAAGTTGGGTGTGAGACCTGTCGCTCAGCTCATCCCAGTGTTATGACATTGAATGTTAGAACTTGAACCTCTCTCTCTCTTAAAGATTTATTTATTTATTTGAAAGGCAAAGCTCAGAGAGGAGAGACAGCTTTTCAATCAGCTGGTCCACTCCCCAAATGGCCACAATGACTGGGGCTGGGCCAGGGTGAAGCCAGGAGCCAGGAGTTTCCTTTGGGTCTCTCACATGGGTGCAGGGTCCCAAAGACCTAGGCCATGTTCCACTGACTTCTCAGGTGCACTAGGATAGAGCTGGATCAGAAGTGGAGCATCTGGGACATAAACCAGTGCCCATATGGGATGCCAGCACTGCAGGTTGTGGCTTAACCTGCTTCACCACAGTGCTGGTGCAGGTCTTGAACCTCTACAATTTAGATGACATAATGACATTCCAGCAGGCTGTGGTCAGTACAGCTTACTGAGAGAAGGAACAATAGAATAAATGCTCACCTGTGGCCCTGTCTCCCCATTTTGGTGAGCAATGAAAAAAGTTTTAAAAGACCTGGAATAAAGAATAGCAGACTGGGTTTATTGACAGCTAAACCATCAAAAGCTAGTTTTCTTTTGAAAAAGGTTTTCAGACTAATTTTCTCCAGCTTTAAAGGAAAACCAATTATTAACAAAGGCATACATCAAGGAACGAGCAATTGAGTATTAATTAGCACAGGAACTTTGGAGTCAAAAATTTCCCTGATCTCTCATTGACCTTGAACAAATCACTTAAGCTCCCTGCTCTTTAGCTTCCCTAGTTCTACAGTGAAATTACTGTAGTTAGTAGCTTCCCCACTAAGGTGTTGGGAAATTTCTGAATTCACTGATGTTGCATAAATCCATGGCACAAAGAAACCCATGGCAGACATTGTGTTCCTTTCAAATTTATGGAAAATCTGTAGGACATCATCTCAAGCAAGAATTATTGAGCATACATTTTGGGCCCCAAATTATTCACATAGTAAAACAGAAACTTTATCTACAGCTATTAGAATGTCCTCTGTTATGGCTTTCAGAAGCCTGAACACATTGGCTGTCAGGTGCAGGGCCGCTCCATCCTATGTGTCTTGCCTCTTGTCCTGGTAAGTTGTTGGTATCTAATGCTAAGGAGAGGAAGTAGCTCAGCCAATGGGCAAGAGGCTAATTTTTTCCTTTCTTGCCAGAACTCCTGCTTTTCTTCCCTATCTTGCTCATCCTAGTGCAATTACATTGCCAGCCTAAATCCACGTATGTATTCCCATGAACCTCCCAAATGCATGATTTACGAAGCTGTTTTAAGGTTGAAGCAAGCTAGCTTGATCCCTTAAATGCAAGCATCATTGTTACTTTAAGAGGCAAATGATAAATCCATCAGAAGGACTTTCAGGCTTAAATTCTCTTTCAAGGATACTAAGTTAATTAACAGAGGGCAATGTACAAAAGAAGAGGATCTTTTCCATATAAGCTTTAAATGCACCACCATGAATGAGTTTCACTTCAGGTAGGAGAGGATAATGGGCAATTCTGGTTCAGTGTTTAACATAAGATGATGGAATGGCAGGCTGTGTAGTTAATGTTTTAAGTAGTTAAAATACTTTTACAAAGTTATTCTTTAAAAACTGACATGAGAGTTAAAAATAAATGAACAGACTATAAAGCAATAAGTGTTTAAACCTTGGGGTCATGTTAATGACTTATCTTTCTTGCTTCAGGTAAACATAATTTAAAATATTAATCAGAAAGGAAGAATTATAATGCTGACTAGATTTCACTGCGTACATTTTTATAGTTATGTGGGTGTGCAGTAGTTATATTATATTACTGTGTTGAAGGGAAATTTGTTTTATATTGATCATTAACCATAACAAATCTATTCTTTGTGGTGGAGTAAAAGTAGTGTATTTCTTGAGCAAAATTGCATCATGATGTGCTGACAAATCCAAAGGAATTGTTCTGAGTAATGAATGCATAGGAAAACTCCACACCAAAGGGGCTGGAATAGGAATGACAGAAAGAAAATATCCGATTTTCTTTTTTTCTTGAAAACTGGGCTTAAGTTCTAAGACTTTTCATTCAGCAGTTCCAAACAGCTTTCCATGGTGTCATTCAAATGTGAAATGAGGAAAAATGAAGCGGCATCTGAATGCCTGGTCTGTTCCTATTAGAAACACGTGGTTAATTTTTGTGATTGACAAGTGTTTGTTAAACACAACTGCCTCTGGGCCAGCCTGGTGGTAGGGGTGCTGACTTTGCCAGGAGCTGCAGAGGTAACACTACTCTACTAGACATCAACCTGCTTGGATTCAAATCCTAGCGACACCACTTAGGTGATCTATGACTCAAGAAAGTTCCCCACACTCTCTGAATCTCTTTACTCTGTAAATGAGATGGGTAGTAGTCAGCACCTCCTTGTATGAAATGAGACAACACCTGTGAAGCACTTGACACTGGCCTCATACATCATAATCATTCAACAAGCATTACTATCTTCTTATTTTTGCTATAAGCATGGATGATTTAACAACTCCCAAGTGCATAACCCAACTTACCATTTCAAAAATTACTTAGGCAGGAGGTGGGGGCTGATAGCAAATGAGAAATTCAGTAAAATTCAGTGATTTTTGTTCAGGTGCCCAAGCTACTTCTTGGTGTAAATTAGAAGTACAGGGAACCATACACTTCTAGAATAAGAGGAAGTCATGACATGATCCTTAACACTGGCAAAGCAGTTTCACAGAGGGGAGAGCATGGCAAAGCCAAAGTGCACTGGACTTGGAATCAGAAAGAAGCTGGAGCCAGTCGTTAGCTTAGCCACTATAGTGGGTTACATATTGGCCCCCACAAGATATGTTCAGGTACCTGTGAATGTGACCTTTTTGGAAATCAAGTCTTTTTCTTTTTTTTTTTTTTTTTTTTTTTTTTTTTTTTTTTTTTTTTACAGGCAGAGTGGACAGTGAGAGAGAGAGAGAGACAGAGAGAAAGGTCTTGGAGAAAGGTCTTCCTTTTTGCCGTTGATTCACCCTCCAATAGCCCCTGCGGCCAGCGCACTGCACTGATCCAAAGGCAGGAGCCAGGTGCCTATCCTGGTCTCCTATGGGGTGCAGGGCCCAAGCACTTGGGCCATCCTCCACTGCCTTCCTGGGCCACAGCAGAGAGCTGGCCTGGAAGAGGAGCAACCGGGACAGAATCCGGCACCCTGACCGGGACTAGAACCCGGTGTGCTGGCGCCGCAAGGCAGAGGATTAGCCTATTGAGCCACGGCGCCAGCCCCGGAAATCAGGTCTTTGCAGGTGTAATTAAGTTATCAATATGAGATCATCTAGGATTAGGGTGGGCCTTATAAGAAGACACAGGCATGCACAGAGGGGAAGACATAGACAGAGATCTGAGTTATGCGTCTACACATTAAGGAACTGCAAGAACTGTGCACAACAACCAGCAGTTAGGAGAGAGGCCTGGAATGGATTCTCCTTTGGAGGAGAACCAATCCTGCCAACATCTGATTTCAGACTTCTGACATCCAGAACTGTGGGAGAATAAACTTCTATTGGTTTAAGCCACCATAATTTTTTTTTAACTTTTATTTAATGAATATAGATTTCCAAAGTACAGCTTATGGATTACATTGGCTTCCCCCCTCCAATGACTGCCCTCCCACCCACAACCCTCCCCTTTCCCGCTCTCTCTCCCCTTCCATTCACATCAAGATTCATTTTCAATTTTCTTTATATACAGAAGATCAGTTTAGTATACATTAAGTAAAGATTTCAACAGTTTGCACCCACATAGAAACACAAAGTGAAAAATACTGTTTGAATACTCGTTATAGCATTAAATCACAATGTACAGCACATTAAGGACAGAGATCCTACATGAGGAGTAAGTGCACAATGACTCCTGTTGTTGACTTAACAAATTGACACTCCTGTCTATGGCATCAGTAATCTCCCTATGCACCAGTCATGAGTTTCCAAGGCTATGGAAGCCTTTTGAGTTCACTGACTCTTTTCTTATTTAGACAAGGTCATAGTCAAAGTGGAAGTTCTCTCCTCCCTTCAGAGAAAGGTACCTCCTTCTTTGAAGACCTGTTCTTTCCACTGGGATCTCACTCACAGAGATCTTTTGCCAGAGTGTCTTGGCTTTCCATGCCTGAAATACTCTCATGCCACCCATAATTTGTTAGTTCAGCTCTAAGAATCTAACAGTTGGAAAGTCAGTGAATCTCTTTCAGGATTAACGAGGTCAGGTATATTAAGGTGCTTGGACATAGCAGGTGCTCAACGATGTTAGTTGAGCACATTTCTTCTCTCCATCTTCACAATACCCCAGCTGTGTAAGCAAGTATGTTCAGAGGAGGAAACGATTCTCTGCAAGTTGTCTAACCAGTCCAAGGCCAATAAACGGCAGGTTGTCTTGCTCCAGTACCTGTGCCTTTTCAGTCATTCCAATTTGACCTCTCTCTTGCTTACATGGATTTTTAAAATAAAAGATTTACTTATTTGAAAGGCAGAAGGATGGGAGAAGAGGAGATCAATCCTCCATCTGCTGGTTCACTTCCCATAAGCCTGGAAGGGCCTCTGGGTCTCCCGCATGGTGGCCATCTTTTGCTGCTTTCCCGGCACATTAGCAGGGAGCTGACTGGGAAGCAGAGCAGCCAGGACTCGCGCCAGTGCTCACATGGGATGCTGGTGTCGCAGGCGGCAGCGTAGTTCACTTCACCACAATGCCTGCCCCTGCACACAACTTTTACTGTTATTCTGTATTACTTACCACATCATGTCACCGTACAAGGCTAAGCTGCCATGTATCCTGTGACTGTATAAAATGTCATTCTACAGATTATTAGCTAGGGAGGTGGAGAAAGATGGTAAAAATAAGGAGGAAATCTGAACAAAGTGCCCAAATTCTGAAAGGAACATCATTCATCTCAAATCTGGATGTTAGAAAGATGTGCAATCATAATGAAAGTTTTATAGTAAGCCCTAAAGGGATAGTGAGGAAATGTTACTTAAATTAAAATTTTTCTTGACAAAGAGTAGATATCACTGTAGAAGCAGACATCTAGTTCCAGTATCTCGAGCTGTCTGTTCCCATCTGAGACTCTCAGACTGTGTTGAGAGGGATCATGGCTCCAGCCATCAGAAGGGGCCTCACTCATTTGTGGGATTCAGGAAAAGGGGACTTTTTGAATTATTAAAGGATCTATAGGTTTATCGGAACTGTGGAGGAACTCTCATCTTCCTTTTCCCTGTCACTTGTTTTATATTAAGATGATCTTTGAAACTCTTCAGAAATCGAAAACAGGCTCCTAAACATAGAAAAATAAACATTCAAACTCACTCATAAAAAGCATGTACCATAAAAACTAGAGAGAATTAAAGCATATTTTACTTAGCAACCATGAGAACATTTGAGAGTATTCTGTTTTGTGATGGTATGCAGCAGCAGGCCCTTACACACTCACACTGGATTGCAAATGTGTGTGCCCTCCATGAACATTAATGTGGCAATGTTTATGAACATTTAAAATGCCCATGCTATTTTAATCCTGCCATTCTACATCTAGGAATCTACAGCACAGATATGCTTATACATGCCCTATGTGATGTGATTGTTACACTAAAAAAATTAAAAGTAATCTAACCATTACCAAAAGAGTGTTTAAAACATTATGGCATGTCTATATAATGCTATACTATAAAGGCATTCAAGAAGCGGAGTACATTTTACAGGCTAATTTCAAACATCTCCATGAAATATTTTTACGAGAAAAAAAATCTAGAAAACTGTGTATATACTAGGCCGAGTGGGGCGATTATGGATGCTCAATCGCTTAATCTCATATACAGAGCATTTCTTTCTTTTTTTTTTTTTTTTTTTTTTTTTTTTTTTTTTTGACAGGCACAGTTAGACAGTGAGAGAGAGAGAGACAGAGAGAAAGGTCTTCCTTCTGTTGGTTCACCTCCCAAATGGCCACTATGGCCGGTGCAATGTGCCGATCCGAAGGCAGGAGCCAGGTGCTTCTCCTGGTCTCCCATGGGGTGCAGGGCCCAAGCACTTGGGCCATCCTCCACTGCACTCCCGGGTCACAGCAGAGAGCTGGACTGGAAGAGGAGCAACCAGGACAGAACCGGCGTCCCAACCGGGACTAGAACCCGGGGTGCCAGTGCCGCAGGTGGAGGATTAGCCTAGTGAGCCGCGGCGCTGGCCTAGAGCATTTCTTAAACACTTTGCAAGGACCTGGTGCATTGGTTGCACTGGGAAAGAAGAACTGAGTGGTTGGGGGAAAATAATATGATTGGGAAAGTGATGGTTTTGAAGCACAGCTGCAAATTCTTGTGCTCTACCGACCCATCAGGAGATGGGGTCTGCCACCCTTCTCTTAGACCCTGCTGGTTCTTTGTCACTGTTCTGATGAATGGAATGCAGTTGTGCTGCATAAAGTCCAAGGCTGCATTTAAAACAAGGGCATCCGTGTCTGCAGGCTTCCCTTGGAACAATCAGTCCAGGAGCCATCATCTTCTATGTAAGAAACCACAGAAAGGAACACATCATGAGAAGCACAGAGATGTGAGATGCCCAAGGAACACTGGCTACCCTAGCCCCCAGCTGTTCAGAGTCTTCCTGGCCCAGGCACTTGGCAGACATATGACTGGAGAAACCTTTGAGATAGCCCCAGTTCCAGCTGCTGTTTGACAGCAACCACAGCAGACCCCGAACAAGAACTAACCATCTGATCCACTTCACCTCCAGGTTCATCACTAAATAATGATGCCGTTACTGCTTTAAGCCACTGTTTAGGGCTAGTCTTTTACACAACAGTCGATAACTAGAATATAACTTTTCAATGTTGATCTTTATATGTTTTGAATTTTGATTTACGTGATTATCTTACCCATTAAAAAGGTAAATAAGGGGCAAGCATTTGGCCCAGCAGTTAAAACACCCAATCCCAGGTCAGAGTGCCTGTATTCAAGTCCTAGCTTCAGCTCCTGACTCCAGGATCCTGCTAATCAGATTCTGGGAGCTAGAAGTGATGGTTCAAGAATTTAGATTACTATCATACACATGGGAGACTTGGAGTGAGTTCCCTGTTGTATCAACAGGGAAACTGGCATTCTCATGTACTGTTAATACAACCGCACATGTGTCTTGAAGGCCAGAAACATTCCTGTCCTGGAAAAGCCCCTCTATCCACCACTACTGCCCACACATGTTCACAAATCAAACTTACAAATTGGTCAGGGTTTACACCAAAATGCTAAGAACTAGCAAAGAACAACAATATCATCTAGAACAAAGCACTGGAGATTTAAGTTTATCGTGAATACACTATGTGACATCACTTTAAGTATCAAGTATTAGAGCCTAGATGATAACAAAGTTACAATGAATAATTTGTGGAGTCAAGGGAGAATTTAATCAATGCCTTCATGTCTCTTTCAAATTGGAGAGTTGATTTTTTGTTCATTTATTAATCCTTTGGGCTCGTGAAGAATCCTGTAACAGTTCTAAATTGTTTTATGTACTTAAAGTGGCCTGTAATTTTAAGATAGCTAGTAGGTGCTTGAGAATAAGTTAATTATATCCAAATAGCTCTTCATCTATTTACTGCCCATAGTTGTTCTGGGATTTACTATGCTATCAAAAAGTAGCACTCAAGTAATGAAATTCGCTATTTATGCCTACAATCACAGTGCTAATACTTCAAGGCCATCTCATTAGTTGAAATCTTTGCAAGTAACCTATTGGGGATGCCCTTGAAAAAGGACTATGTGAAGCAGACCAGAAGCAGATCATATCCCTGAAAGGGAACTATGTGTTTATTTATCAAAATGCTAGAGCAAATACCAACATTAGAGGAGCACAACCATCTCATTCTTTCCCCCATAGAAAACCATAAAAAGACGTCAGGCCACTTAAGAATCTGCTGATGGAATGAATGCAAAGTTGTAAACAGTACTTTGCTTGATAGAGTATAAACATCTAGGAGAAATTAGAAACAAAGATTATGGCTTCTATTTTTCTAGCCAGTTGCATCCCATGAGTTGATGTAGTGCTGCCCACAAAGCAGTGTCCAAGGAAATGGAGATCTGTGAAGCTCTCCAGTTTGCCCAATCAAGCCTGCCCTAGGGATGCCCCACTGGCTTCTGAGAAAGAGGTTTGTTGGCTGTCAGTCAGAGAAGGGCCTCATTCCTGGGCCTGCAATAGTAAGAGAGAATTCAGACTGAAGTGTCTCGGTCAACAGAGTGTTTCACTCTTTTACTGTGATGCAACCTTGACACCGCAAGTCAAAGAATGTCCTATTTCCTTAAACACGCAGATTGGTCTTCAATCTAGTGTCTTGGTTGAAAGTATGGGCTTAAATCATCTCTTATATCGGCTACTTTCAGGACAGAGGCCAAGACATGATGAAAATGGAAAACTACAGATCAATAACCTTGATGGGCATAGATGAAAAAACCCTCAACAAGCTACTAGCAAACTGAGTTCACCAGCACATCAAAAAGATTTTACACCACGGCCAAGAAGGATTTATCCAAAGAATGCAAGGATGATTCAACACACACATTAAGAAATGCAATATAGTGCTTGAACAGATTGGAAGACAAACTAGACTTGTAATGGTTTTCCTTGGAGAAGAGTCACATAGAATTCTCTTTTGGCTTGAGAAAAAGATAGTTTGGGATAATGAGTTATATTTCTAAAAACTCAGAGTTTCTCTGCCTTCTCGGCTACTAGGAGACATGGCTATCTGCTAACAACTCTGCAGGGCCACAGCCACTCTTTCCTTTTGTTTTTGAATTCTTCCTATATCTGGCACCACTGCTGTTTGTGTAATTTATAAGGCATATATTTTTGAGACAAGCTCAAATCCTCCCAGATGAGAGGAAAGTAATATGCTTTTAAAAATCTTCATTTATGACTGTGCAATGAAGTGGCACCCTCAGAGTTAAAGCCTCCACTCTCAAGGGCTTTGTTTACTTCAGAGCACTTACAAATTGGCAGAGCTAGCATAAAGTTCCCAACCATCAGATACCAGGAGGGTGTTTTCCTGTGGGAAAAAAATCACCTTAATAAATATTTTTCTGTGGGAGAAATCATTCCAGTATGTTTAATGGAGGAAACAGCCCATTTGCTGCTAAACTAGATGAAGACACCTTTGAAGGAGAGTGGCTGTGAGAGGCAAATGGAAATTCTGGTATCAGCAAGCTGGAGCAGCTCCATTAGCCAACCCCACCAACCAAGGCCACTTCCAGCAGGTGCTGTAGGAGACAGACAGTGTGATAGAAAGACTGGAGGACCAGGAAGTAGACGCGCAACCAAAACAATCCCAGTAACCCTACGGTTCCCGGACAAGGCCACTCTCAGGGATATTGCTTTAAGTGGACAACTCCATTTTTACTGCTGTCACACAGTCCATGTGACCAGAGGATAACTCTTCTATCACCCAGCTCTCCCAGGAGAGGAGGACTGCAGTGACCGCATCATGTAGCCCCACAGAGACACAGGACACCTTACGGGAGCAAAGGCCTCTTTCTCCACCCACTGTTGGATTCGTGGCTGAGGTTTTTATAACAAGAGACAGATGAACAAGACAGAACCATACACATTCATTTAAAATACATTTTACACAGCCCTCAGAAAATGAAGATATAAAGAAACAAGGAGACCGTGTATATTTTTGTGCTAAGTTTGGTGAGGGAGTGGGTTGTGGTGGAGAATATGTTGAGACAAAGGCAGTATGATCTACTGCTAATAAACTGGGGAACTCAGCAAAGCCTGTTGGTTCAGCATCTGCTCCATGTGCCCTTGTCTTCTTGCCCTTCAAGGGCGTTATTTTCCTCTGAGTCTGGGGAGTGTACCTCTGAAATGAAGATTTTTATGGCCTGTTTTGGGGGAAAAGGGGTGAGGGGAAGGTGAGAGTGAGAGTGATCTTTCTGCTTCTGCAGTTTTTTTTGTTGTTGTTGTTTTGTTTTGTTTTGTTTTTTTGACAGGCAGAGTGGACAGTGAGAGAGACAGAGAGAAAGGTCTTCCTTTGCCATTGGTTCACCCTCCAATGGCCGCCGCGGCAGGTGCATCACACTGATCTGATGGCAGGAGCCAGGTGCTTCTCCTGGTCTCCCATGGGGTGCAGGGCCCAAGCACTTGGGCCATCCTCCACTGCACTCCCGGGCCACAGCAGAGAGCTGGCCTGGAAGAGGGGCAACCAGGACAGAATCCGGCGCCCCGACCGGGACTAGAACCCGGTGTGCCGGCGCCACAAGGTGGAGGATTAGCCTAGTGAACCGCGGCACTGGCCAACTTCTGCAGTTTTCTCAAAAGCCAAGGGGCTATTTGTGTAGTAGTATATCCTGAGTGCCATCAGTGCGTGTCGTTCACATAGCCACACAAACATGCTCTTGTAGTTCTACTTTGTGCTAGTACATGACATATAGTCATATTTTTAGCTCTCTCAGAAGGTAGGTTTTATCATCTCCACTGTTGGGGGCTATAGGAGTTAATTAAATTGTGTGGCACCCATGTATTCAGTAGTTGAGTTGGGTTGACACCCCAGGCCTGGGGACGTCTACTATAGATATGCAGTTTCACTAGGATGTAGGAGTCAGAGGGAAATAGGTAGAAGGGAGAAATGACCTTGGAAGTCAAGGAAGAAACAGATACTTGAAAAAAGTGTTCCTGGTTGGCAGGAAGTCTTTCATCTCACACTTACTTTTCCCTATACTAAAACGCACGTGCAGTACTCAAAGAGAGCTTTGCATGGCCCAGTTTTGACATTAGCTTGAAAAGACTCCTCTGATTGCTTGTTTAGGTAAGGTTTATTTATCAGAGATGAGTTCAAGATCTGTGCACTTTTTGTGCTGATAAATCCTGCTGCTTAACTTGCGTCACAGGCTGTGCCTGTATGATGCCACATTGTGAGGAAAAGTTAATTATTCACTCAAGTGTACAGGCATTTAGTGACATGATCAAAACTTCTGGGTTTCTGGAAATATCTGGAGGTCTGACATTGACAAAGAGAGTCTAAGCCTCAATTGCTGTTTTGCTTGGTATATGCCCTGTGTGAATCATAAGAGAGCTAAAAATAGGAGTAGTAGAAGATGAAGCAACACAAGCCTGCAGAAAGCCAAAGCTCTCTCCACCATCAATTACAGCAGGGCTGGGCCTCCATGGGCCTAGGCTGGGATCCAAGGTTGGAGCTTGAGGCCAAAGTGACTGTGGAAACAGAAGAGCTGCTGAAATGGAGGTGATGAAGGAGCACTGAGGCCCAATAACAAGAGGCTGAGGATGGACACCAAATCGCCAGGGCACAGCTGGGAGGCCAGGTGGCTGAAGTTCAGTGTCAAGAGACAGACAATAGGCATGCACTTGGCGTTGCAGTGAAGCAACTGGTAGGAAGTCCATGTCTCACATCAGTGTGCTTGGGTTAGCTACCCACCTCTGTTCCTGATTCCAGCTGCCTGCTAATGTGCCCTTTGGGAGGGAGTGGTGATGGTTCAAGTAGATGGGTCCCTGTCACCCAGATGGGAGACCTAGATTGAGTTATAGGCTCCCGGCTTCGGCCTGGTCCAGCCTGATCTGTTGCAGGCATCTGGAGAATGAACCAGCAAGATGGAAGATCTTTGGCTGGCTCTCTCGCTTGCTCTCTGAAGGTGTCCTTCTGCCTTTCGAATAAGTCAATAAAAATTTCAAAGAGAAACAGACAAAAAACAAAAGCCCATCAGGCAGGAAGGGCAGACAGATCTCCAGAACCTTGTTCCAGGCTGGCTGGGGAAGTTGTGGGTGGGGAAGGTGCTCTCCCTAGTTTGTTGGAATCCTGAGTGCTGAATTCTGTTTGTTCAGCTTGAGGAAAAGAGCCTGAGGCTTGTGACCATACTACAGGTTCATGTTCAATTTGGTGATGTTAGTAATGTGCTTTGCATTTAAATGGGAATAGAACACGAAGGAAAGGCGGCCTGCTTAAGCTGAAGAGAAGCGGTGAACTCACCTTACTTACAATTTATGATCAGCACCTTTTTTTAAAAAAAAGATTTATTCATTTATTTGAAAGTCAGAGTTACACGGAGAGGGAAGGCAGAGAGAGAGGTCTTCCATCTGATGGTTCACTCCCCAGATGGCTGCAACGGCCGGAGCTGTGCCGATCTGAAGCCAGGAGCCAGGAGCTTCTTCTAGGTCTCCCATGTGGGTGCAGGGGCCCAAGGACTTGGACCATCTTCCACTGCTTTCCCAGGCCATAGCAGAGAGCTGGATTGGAAGTGGAGCAGCCAGGTCTCAAACTGGCGCCCATATGGGATACTGGCACTTCAGGTCAGGGCATTAACCCACTGCCCCATATGATCAGCACCTTAAACTTATCCTCCTACCAACAGCCATGGCAGCCCCACTAATGGCCACTAGTGGCTGACGTGGAATCAATGTGCCAGCTAAGGGCTTCACAAGCACTGCTTCCTCTCATTCTCACAGGTCAGAACAGTGTCATCTTCCTCTTAGAGAACCGGAGGCTGAGCCTGCACAGCACCCATATCCAGAGCCCTCCCTTGCTCTGAGATTCTGTGCTGCTAACATCTGGCTTGTTTGCCATCTCTGAATTCGGGTTTCCAAAGCCTTTCCAAACACAGTGCTTAACATTTCACCTTTTCTACAACGCTGAAAGCAGGCCTTGCTTCAACCCTCAGCTCTGCCCCTTCCTGGCTGTGCCACCTTGGTCAGTTCCCTGAAACACTCTGAGCTGCTTTTTTGTTTTGTTTTAACTCAGTTCAAAAGTGAGGTTAATAATGGTGTCTGTCTTGGTGCATTTTTTGTTGTTATAACCAATACCTGGGGCTGGGCAACAGATCAAGGAAAGAAGTTGATTTTGGCTCTTGGTTCTGGCACTCGAAGTCTACGCCTGGGCAGCTGCACCTGGGCTGATCACGTGGCAGAAAAGCAGAAGGGCAGGTAAGGGCGTGCAGGAGCTGTGAAACACAGGGGGATGCCTCAGTTTCTAACATTGGCCCTGGCAACAACCCCTCCAGTCTCACGACAAGGCAAAATCCCTCTTAGCAACCTCATCATCTCCTAGAGCCCTCACATCCCCCACTGTACCATGAGGACAATCACATTTCAACATGAGTGTGCAGGGAACAAACCATGCTTCAGCCCTAGCGGTGTCCGCCCATCAGCAAGACCATCATTAGGAATAAACACGCTAATGGATGCACATGTGTGTCCAGCTGTGCAGCATGGCGCAGAGGCCATGGTTGAGAGGCAGAGCAGGGGGTGGAATCTGTGCTTACAGACACCGAGAGTAGAGCAAGAGCAAGGATGCGGAGGGACTTTTACTAGGCTGCCTGCAAGAAAGGGGTGGAGCTAGGGACTAACCCAGGTCAAGTGATGTGAGGTTCAGCAACCTTTCCCCCAAAACTTCTTGGCCCCAAGTATCCAGAAGGCCACCTCAGGGTGCTAAGTGTGGCTTGCACTCCCAAGGGGTCTGGCAGCTGCTAGAAGCAGCAGGCTCTGGTGCAGGTGCGCTTGGGCTCTGTGGAGACATCTGGAGGCTCTTCCTGGCAGCTTCGGAAGGAAGCTTTCCTCACGCTGTTGGCACGGGTGCACAGCAGGCTTTGAAAAGTTCCATTCAGAGCCCGTCTGCTCCTGATTCCCCCTAACCAAGGACATGTGTTGGGCACCTTGCCTGCAGCATGAAGGGTGTGTGATGAACTACAGGCTGTGCTGTTGAAATAATGGGGAAGTAAATGACGATACCTGGCCCCAGTGAGAAATAGCGAAATATGTTGTTGTCAGGAAGAGAGAGAGAGAAGGAGGGAGGGAGGGAGATATTGCAGGAGGGAAAAGACTGTCAGGTAAAGAAACAATACAGGGGGCAGCGTCCTGGTGCAGCAGGTTATACTGCTGCCTATGATGCCAGCATCCCATATGGGCGCCAGTTCAAACCCCGGCTGCTCCACTTATGATCCAGCTACCTACCTGCTATGGCCTGGAAAAGCAGAAGAGGGTGGCCCAAGTGCTTGGGCCCTGGCACCCACATGGGAGACCTGGTTGAAGCTCCTCATTCTTGGCTTTGGCCTGGCGCAGCCTCCGTCATCACAGCCAGTGGAAGAATGATCTCTCTCCCCACCCCTACTCCCCTTCTCTCTGTAACTCTGCCTTTCCAATAAATAAATAAATCTAAGAAACAGAATACAGGGCCCACTCTCTTTCCTCAAAGAATTTATAATGAACTTGCTTGTGAGCCATCTGCATCTAAAAGTGAACCCACTTCATTCATACTGGAATCTTGCAGTGCCAGCCTTAAAGACAACTGCGACACGGGCACTGTCTTTTGCAGCTTTCATCCATGATTTGTTTCTTGTTCTGCCTCCTGAAGCCCCATCTTCCCATCTTGCACTTGCACAATGAGCCTGCCCCCATCCCAATCCCCACCTCCTGAAATAGGACATTTTTCATCTTGTACCTCATCCTCCCTCTGTGTGATTGGTCTCAACTCAGGATAAGCAGGAAAGCCAAGTGAATAGGGTTAATTCATACTCAGTAGCAAAAGACTGATTGCTTTCCCAAGGCCCTTACAGTTTAAGAACTGGCCCACTACGGGGTAAAATTCAGAAAGATTTTCATCAAATATGAACTATTTTATCTTCACAAGAGCCGATCATTAGACTGAACTCAAAATCCCAATCTTGATACATATTTGATCACTCATCTACTGAAAGGAAAAATGTTTATTGGCTGCCTAGGTGTGACAGGTATGGTGCTGGGGCTTGGAGAACAATTAGTCTGCTGGTATTACAGTAGAAGAGCCTACAGCTTCCACTAGGGGGAGTCTATTGGTCACCCAGGGGCTCCTATTGTCAGAAACAGAGGAGGTAGAGGGGCACCTGAAAGCCTCCAGACAGGGCTTGAAGCAGAGCCCCAGCTTGTCGAAGCACCCATTCCTACCAGCTTCATCCCATCACCTGCCTATCCCCCGAGGCACTTGAGTGTGCCCCTCTGGTCCAGGAAGATACTTTTGTAATGCATATGAGGACCCTGATTATTTCATGGCCCTCACTGGAAATGCTTGTTAAAGCACCAAACTTAATAACCAAACTTCAAATACAACATTGGAAAAGGGGCTTCCCTAGAACATGAAGTCACCAAAGTGTAACTCGGGCCCATTTGCTATCTTTTCCGCCTCTTGGAATTAGGGAGACATGGAGTCTACTTTTCCTTCTGTGTTCCTTGGAAGCTGTGTGACCTCAGACAAGTTATGTCACCATTCGGAGTCTGTTCCCTTATCTGTAGAGAGAGGATCAGATCAGATCCTCTTCTAAGTCCTATAGGTCAAGCAACGTCCTGATGCTGTAATTCTTTGCTGTCTCATAGACTCCACTGAGATTTGAATAAAAGAACTTGGCATTCCCCACTGATTACATGACTCAGAAATCTATCCCAGAGAAACACAAAATAAAGATTGCAGGAGAAAACAGCAGACTTTCATTTCCTGGGTAAAATGTTTCTTCTAAGACCAAAGAATGTCCATGTACGTATTCCTGTTGCAAAGAAGCCACAAGGAACAAAAAGAGTAAAAACCAACAGAAAAACATAGCTGATCATCATAGCATACTAATGTACAGAGTTCTGTGTGGCAGATCTTTTTCAGAAGCAAAAATGAAATCAAATGTCAAAAGCATTTTTAAAGTTAGCTTTGTGCCTCAGGTCCCCAAATCAACAAACACAAACACAGCTTGTCTTGCAAGACTGAAGACCAGGTCTCCGAGATCATTTCCTCTAGGCAGCTTACAAGTGTCTGGTCTAAAGAGCTTCACACAGCAAGGGGAATCATCCTCAGACCGTGCCTTGCTAGAGGGTGGAGAGGCCACATCTTGGGAGGAAGATTTCTTTAAAAATTTTATTTATCTTAAAGGCAGACAGAGACAGAAAGAGACACAGAGAGAGGCAGTGACAAAGAGAGACAGAACGAGAAGATCTTTCATCCATTGGCTCACTCCCCAAACCCCCACAGCAGCTAGGCCTAAGCAAGGCCAAAGTCTGGAGGCAGGAATTTAATCCTGGTCTCTCATATGGGTGGCAGAAACCCAGGCACTTGAGCCATCACCTGCAGCCTCCCATGGTGTGCATTAGCAGAAAGCTAGAACTGGAAGTATACCTGGGGCTTGAACCCAGAAACACCCATATGGTATGTGGACATCCCAAAATGCACCTTAGCTGCTGTGCCAAATGCCTACCCATCACCCTAGAGAAGATTTTTAAGCCTCTTAGTAGTGAAAAAATAATGCTGAACATGCTCAGTGAAGCTTGTAGATGACAGATCCCAGAGGGGAAGTGGCCTAGTGAAGGCTGCTACCCCAGCTGTAAATGGACCACTGCTTAATCCCAAGCACAGACCAGCTGACAGTGCCACTCCCCACACATATTGATATCAGTGAACCATGTACACAAGGAAGGGAAGAAAAGAAATAAGTAGGATCCCGAGATAGTAGATAGAAGGTCAGTACCAAAAAAATCTAGGGGCTAGTGTCATGGCGTAGTAGGTTAAGGCACTGCTTGCAATGCCAGAATCGCATATGGGTGCCAACCTGAGCCCCAGCTGCTCCATGTTCAATCCAACTCCATGCTAATGGCCTGAGAAAGCAGCAGAAGATGGTCCAAGAACTTGGGCTCCTGCACCCATGTGGGAGATCTGGTAGAAACTCCTGGCTTCGGCATAGCCCCAGTCCTGGTCACTGTGGCCATCTAGGGAGTGAACAAGCTGATGGAAGATCTCTTTCCCTCTGTAACTCTGCCTTTCAAATAAATAAATAAATAAATAAATCTGCTGGTTTCATGATCTCAACATGAGGAGAAAATGAAACCCAAAGGGGAAAATAACTTGGCTAACATCAAATAACATCTACTTGCCTAAGTCCCCCCACAAGGTTTTCAGACTTCCAGTAAAATTTGCTTTTTAGTGCACCACAAAGAACCTTTCTTTGAGTTGTAAATCGCTAGGCTGCAGGTTCTCAGGAGCAACCTAGGCTCCTTGAGCTTGGCTGCTTGTGGACAATGCAGTAGAATCCCATTCAAATCAGTCAGCCTGAGTGATGCACCAACTGGTATGGAAATAATTCAGTCTTTCCTTACTTAGCAGACTTTTTGTAAAATACGATTGCTGGGGAATGCTATTATCATTCATCACCGTGACACACCGGTGTTTAATTGTTGTGTTTACTCTTACTTTGTCTCTGAAATGCCTGAGCTAGCAGTTGAAAGAGATGGTTGCAAAATTATTAGATGCGGGGGTGGGGGGGGTGGTTAGGGGTTGGGGAGCATAGGTGACTCTGGATGGTGGGAATCAATGCCAGGGCAAGAGGAGTGTTACCATGAATGAGGGGTCAGTTAGCCAATGAGAAAGAACTGAGGCACCAGGCACCATGAGCTAGTTCTGCAACTAATAATAGGAGGCCACAACCTCAGGTTCAGATCTCAACCAGCTCCCGAGTGGCCTTGAGCCCTAGCCTGTGGAAATGCCAAGAGTGGCCACAGCTAATGGCCTGGTGTTACCCACAGCCCAGGGGAAGTTCCTGCTGAGGAAGACAAACACTCACACTCCCTTTCTCCACCTGCTTCCACCTGCCCAGTGCCCCCCCGCACCCCCCCCATCCACATCTCTCTGCCTTGATAAGAGTAGAAAAGAGGACTCCGTGAAGTCATGAGCAGCCCACATGAGGCTTTGCTTCCTGACCAGTTATGTCCATCCAGGTCTTAGTCCCAGTGTGTTGTTGCATGGCCCAAGACAAGTCTATCTACATGGGTCTCAATCTCCTTTTCTCTCAAATAAATTAAGTAACTCCAGGTCTCCCACTGTGAAGTTCCAAGACTCAGGAATATTTTTCTGATCTTGTAAGCAGCAACAAGCTTCTAAACTTATTATTGTTTCTTAGATGTGTAAGGCTGTTGATAGAAAGTCAAAGTTGTATCTTTTTAATAAGTGAATTCTATTCTGCAATAGACACCAAGTGTTTCACTTTATTCTGCCCTCACTCAATTATAAACACAAGGACATAAGAAATAGCTGAAATCCTGGGTGGGTGACAGGAACACAGAAAAATCTGACAGAAAGTGAAACCCATATTGGATTCATGATCCATGGACAGATAATAACTCTTTCTACATAGACAAAACACCAATAAAACTAGGTAAGATGGGCCAGTTTTGCATCTCAGAATATGGGGCTGCCCTAGGCATCTGAGGTTGTTGTTATTGGGCTCATCTTTCTATTCATCCTTTTATTTCTTTATTGGTAGTTTAAGGTAGCCATCTAAGTTATTAAGCAATCCCCTAAAATGTTCCCATATGTTCTTGTCACCTGGTGGATACAAAGTAACAATGAAAAAACATTGCAACAGGAGGTGTGATGTCAGTTCCACAGCCATCACTCAGTCCCCCTCCAAACTCAGTCATACACAGCCAATTATCAAGATAGGGATATTTCCCTTATTAAAAAAAGATGTCATTTAAAATATTACTTACAGCCACCATTTGTCATGGGAATACACTAATTCCCCACCCACAGGAGAAGACAAAGGAAAGTAAAACCCTCTAACTCTTTATGAACTCATTAATGAGACCACTAGAAACACAGTTCAATGTTTCCATATTTATGTTGTACATGAAGTCATATAATCATTCTATGGTCTTGAAAAATCCAAAAATATATGATAAAGCCCCCGGTAAGGCCAGACACAAAGGCAGAGCTCACAGAACTGAGTGGTCTGGGGTGAGGTATTTTATATGCACAGAGAGAGGCCAGTCTCTGTTCCTTTGCCGGGGCCCATTGGCCAACCTTCTCCCCAGGTACCAGAGGAAGCTGCATCCATTTTAGACAAATGAGCAAAAAATTGGAAAATCTGAACCGAGGGCTTGGCTTTTCTTTTTTTTTTTCTACAAAAAGCAGCAATGTAACACAACTGTAAAATCCTAATGATTTCACCACAGCCCTGGTCTTCTGGCCAGAAGCGGCAGTCTCAGAGAGGGTGTTGCCTCATTGCTCCCCAAAAGAGACTGAAATCACTCCATCCATCTACAGCACCTTCTTAATAGCCATGAGACTGCACCTCGACCACTGTAGTTCCATTCACAAACCATTCTAGTTCCAGTTTGCCCACCGGAACAATGCAACCCTCTCTCCCTGTTCTTTCATTTCTCTGAGTTAATGTGCTCTCTGTAAAAGCTACTGGCTCCAAGTTCAGTTTATTGAATATTTACTGAGTGATTACTATGCAACGGATAGCTCAACAATGAGCCTAGCAACACTAGCCTTGACTACATGCTATAATCACCTGGGGAGCCTTTAAAGGTGTTTATTTGTTTTTTAAAAATTTTTTGGAGGGCAGAGTAACAGCGAGAGATCTTCCTTCACTGTTTCACCCCCCAAATACCAGCAACAACCAGGTCTGGGCCAGGCCAAAACCAGAACAAAATCTGGGTCTCCCACATGGGTGGCAGGACCTCAAGTCATCTCTGCCCCCCAGCACAGCAGCAGGAAACTGACACTGGATCCCAGGCACTCTGATACGGGATGCCGGCACCCCAAGCAGTGGCTTAACCCCCTGCACCACAACAGGAACAAACATGGTACAGCAGCTCCCCTCAAGTGCATCACAGTCTGTGGCTGGATGGTGACTGGCATTAGTTTCACCTTAGGAAAGGCAAGGGTCGGTTTGGGCTTTGCTAACACTGCACAGGATGGCAATGACTTTGGCGAGGAAGATGCGCTATGTGTGAGCCCAGCGAATGGCCCCGCAGGGTTATTTGAACATGTCTCAGATTTGTGTCAGTGGCTGTTTCTCACAGGTACAAACTGCCTCTCCCAGCTGCAGTCATCCACTAGATGCGAAGGGTCACCTGTCCTGCTGGGGCTGCCCTGGTGCCTTGCAAGGTGACTGGTGCCAGGACTGTGCACCATCAATCCTGGCTCAGCCAAAGTAACTCTGAACAGCTGCCCACAGACACAGCATAAATTACATCAGAGACATGCCTTGTGAGGTGCTTCTGACTAAACTGTGTATGAAACATGGTTGTAAGTACTATTCCTGGTCACATGGGAGAGATCAAAATATCCCCCATTATTTCTTGACTCCTACTCCTTTGAGCAGGAGTCAATGATGGTTTCCAGCAGCTCAGAGCTCAGCCAGTGCCGACCAGGGTAGGAAGCATTCCGGGAGTCGGTGTAACTGGCCACTGGGAGCCTCTATCCCAGGGTGCTTGGGTGCCATTGGAGCCTTTGAAGGGGGGGCAGGCATTTCCTGTCTCCCCCACTTCCACTGCCATCCCAGCCAGTGCCGTCACCGTCTCCAGCCTAGTGTATGATTAGGTGGTGGCCTCAGCGAGCTGGCTTGATGTTAAGTTCTTTGCTGGCTGTATTCTTGCTCTAAAGCCAAGCCTGCTTACTCTCCACCCCTCACACAGGGTCTCTGGCTAGGCAAGCAACCCCACAGCAGGCCCACACCCAGCAAGTCTCCAATTAGTCGTCCTACACTCTCAACCTCACCCGCCCCCTCTGAACATAGCACACACAGTGAGAACTTCTCAATGAGGTTCTCGTCTCCATACCTCCCATCTGGGCCTCTCTGGGGCCAAGGGCTAGAGTACACAGATGGCTCTCGCACACGTGTAAATATTTAAAAGTTGCAAATCAAGTTAACTGCTAAATGAAAGTCATTCTCTCCTCCTGCTTTGACAAATATGCACCTTTGTAATGATGTTTACTTCTTCCTTTTCAGCTACCTAACTACATTTTTGTATTTTCTACATTTATCATGATTTCAACCTGCACTTATTCCCAGCGAAGTAAAATATTAAAATATGATGTATTGAAAGTATATGTGTTAACTAATCTTATAAAAGTGTTTAAAATTACTTTCATGTCCTTGAAATTTTATTTCTGAAATATTAAAAATTACAAAAATTGAAAGTCAAATAGAAACTATAATTCATCAATATAAAAAATATTAAATTAAACTGTTTAAATATAGCTGAAATTATAAAATTTGCCCCTTTGAAAATGTATCTGTCTTAAATATTTTAATAAAATTTAGCCTATTAAAAATTCTAGGATTCATTTTCTATCTGGTTGATGAACTGAAGATTCAGTCCCAGGGCAGGCATCGTGTCACAGTGGGTTAAGTTGCAGGTTGGGGAGCCCACTTCCCATATCAGCATGTCAGTTCAAGTGCTGGCTGCTTCAGGTTCAGCTCCGTGCTAAGGAGTCCGGAAGACAGCTGCTGACGGTTCAAGCACTAGAGTCCCTGCCACCCGTGTGGGAGACCCAGCTGGAATTTCAGGTTCCTGCAGATGGATGAGCTCGCTCTCTCTTTCCCTGCCCCGTCCCTCTACTCTCTCTCTCTCTCTCTCTCTTTCTCTCTCTCTCTGTGCTACTCTGCTTTTTGAATAAATAAATCTTTAGAAAAAATGAATCAGTACCACATTTCTCAATGCTGTGTCCACATCTACATACATACAAATTTAACAGGTAATAATTTGAAAACAATTTCATGAGCTGCCGGGCCACAGTCGTTGCAAGTATTACAGTAATTCCTAAGGACCTCAGGTACAACAAATGTAACACAAGGAGAAGAAAAGAAACATTTGGCACTCCTGGCAAGTGCTCAGTGATCAATGCCTCTGGCATTCAGTTGCTCCCAGCAGCTGGAAGCAGGGTCTGTCTCTAAAGTCATCAGAGACACCACCAAGGTCCATTCACCATGACGTCCATTTTTAGACACTGTGATTAGGAAACATAGGGCAGAGAGGGAAGGAAGCCTCCCTGGGGCCTGAACAGCATAGGGTCACAAGTGTGTGTTATCCACTATGGACCCTGCTCAGTCAGTGCCAAGCATCAGGCCTCAACTGACAAAGGCACTGCTGCTCCTGTGCTCCTAAAGGGGTGTGTGTGTGTGTGTGTGTGTGTGTGTGCGTATGTCTATGTGTGTCTGTGTCTTTCTCTAACTGTTGTGCTCAGAAAAAAGACGCCTCCTGCCTTGGTCTCTCAATGGTTATCCAAGGCGTTGGCTCATAGCTAGAAGAAGTTCTCAGTCACAGCTGGGAAAACATTGCACAATTTAAAAATATTTAATATTGGAAATGCCACTTCCAACTATGGTGAAATAATTGAAACTCGACTTATAGTCTCAACACGTAAACTTTCAAAATACAGTAAAATCCCAATTTTAGAGCCTGGACAGCAGGCAGCAGAGGACGTGCTCTCGGTGGGGAAGGAAGCAAGAGGGGTGGATCTTGCAAGCACCCTGGTTTGTCAGGGGTCACCTCCTGGAAAGCAGTGCGAGGCAGGCATGCTGAGCAGCGCACCATGGAATCACCGGTGTCGTGTGCAGGGAGAGAAAGGCAGCTGGAATTTGTGAGGTTGCTCTTTCTTGGCAAAGAGCTCCAGAAACTTGCTCGGGGCTCCTCTTGAGTCCACTGCTAACCCAAAGCCATGAGCGCCCTGGAAGATACTCATTAGGTCAGGCAGAGAATGTGTGGGGAACAATAAGCGTAACAACTCCCAGAGTTCACACAGGTGGTGTGGGAGATGTTGACTTCCTGATAAGGCAAAATGGGCAAGTTACTAGTAAGACTAACTCGGGGTTGGTGTTATAGCGTAGTGGGTAAAGCTGCCACCTGCAATGCCAGCATCCCATCTAGGTAATGGTTTGAGTCCTAGCTGCTCCACTTCTTTTTTTTTTTTTTTTAAGATTTGTTTATTTATTTGAAAGGCAGAGTTACAGAGAGGCAGAGGCATAGAGATAGAGGTCTTCCATCTGCTGGCCCACTCCCCAAATGGCCGCAGCAGCCAGAACTGAGCCGATCCAAAGCCAGGAGTCAGAAGCCTCCCCCGGGCTTCCCACTCTGGTGCAGGGGACCAAACATTTGGGCCATCCTCCACTGCCCTCCCAGGCCACAGCAGAGAGCTGGATCAGAAGAGGAGCAGCCGGGACCTGAATCGGAGCCCATAGAGGATGCCAGTACCGCAGGCGGCAGCTTCACCAGGTATGCCACAGCAGCGGCCCCTGGCTGCTCCACTTTCAATCCAGCTCCCTGCTAATGTGCCTGGGAGGGCAGCAGAAGATGACCCAAGTGCTTGAGTCCCTGTACCCACCTGGGAGACCTGGAAGAAACTCCTGGCTCCTGCCTTTGGATCAGCTCAGCTCTGGTCATTATAGCTATTTTGGCAGTGAACCAGTGGATGGAAGATTTCTCTTTCTGTAACTCTGCTTTTCAAATAAAACAAACAAATCTTTTAAAAATAATAAGAAGAATAAGACAAGCTAGTCCTAGATTACAGTTTTTACAAATCTGCCCTAACAGAGCTTTTAAAGAAGCATTGGAAAGATTAAGCTGATCAGCAAATATTGCTACCCACCACAACGAAGTCTGATGTCTTTAAAGAAAGAACACAATTCTGTATGCAATATGCTAGAATTTAAAATGTCCAGCATTCAATAAAATGTTACCAGGAAAAGCAGCAGCAAAATGAGACCCATGATTTAGAGGAAACCAGTCAATAGGAAAAGATCCCGAAATGGCAGGAATAATGGAATCAGCAGACACAGACATTAAAACAGTCATCATAAATATTTTCAAATATATAAAGGAGAACAAAGAAGTTATGAGAAGGGAAACTGGAAATAGTTTAAAAAGAAATATACACGTTCCAGCCATGATAGTATTTAAAGTGTGGAAAGATAAACTCACTTGATGAATTGAACAGTGCATTGGATAAGGCGGAAGAAAAGATGTGTGAACTGGAAGATGGAGTGATTGAAACTAACTGAAGCACAGAGAGAAAACAGACTGAACAAAATGAAGATGTTTCAGTAATCTGCGGAGAGTATCAGCAATACAGTATAGCTGGATCCCCAGAGAGACAGGGGAACATAAAGATAGCTCAAGATTGAGAGAATAAAAAAGGAGAGCCACAGAAAGGCTTTGCAAAACACATACCTGATATATTTATGAACACATGTCTGATAAAGGACTTGTATTCAAAATATAAAAGAACACATAAAACTCAGCAATAGGAAAACAATCCAGTTTAAAAATGGGTATGACGACAACAACAACAAATAAAAATGTGTACAATAGCTGAACAGATAGAGAGTAAACAAGCACGTAGAAATATGCTCAACATCATATGTCATTAGGGAATCGCAAGTTCAGGCAACAATATAATGCCACTATATACCTATTAGGTAGGCTAAAATCTAAAAAACTGGCAATATAAAATGCTGACAAGAATGTGAAGCAAAAGGAACTCTTAGTCATTGCTGTGAGAACACAAAATGATCTGGTTGCTTTGAAAAGCAGTCTGATAGTTTCTTACAAAACTAAATATACTTTTGTCATGTAATTCAACAATCATGCTCCCCCGTAGTTTCCCAAATGAGTTGAAAATATATGTCCACAGGAAAGCACACATAAATATTTATGGTAATTTTATTCATAATTGCCAAAAAGTTCAAGCAATTAAAAAAGCCCTTACAAAAGTGTGCAGATAAACAATTACATTCTTGCAATGGAATATTAGTAAGCAGTCAAAAGAAATGAGTTATCAGCCACCAAGAAATACACCATATTATTAATGTATATTAATATATAATTCAATGTATATTGCACTGTGAAAGAAGCTACTTGGAAAAGACTATATACTGTGTGATTCAACTATGTGATATCCTGGAAAAAAGCAAAACTAGACAGACAATAAAAACTTCAGCAGTTGTCAGGGGCAGAATTAAAAAGGTGAACATGTGGTGCACAGGCGATTGTGAGGGCAATGAAACTCTTCTGTCTCATCTGTAACAGCAGATGTGGTACATATTTGCCAAAACCCACAAAATGTACAACATGAAGAATGAACCTTACAATCAGTTATGGACTTTGGTTAATAAAACTGGGTTGATACACGAAGTGTTAAAAAATGTACCACACTAATGCGAGATGTTAATAATAGAGAGGAAACCGAATGAGGAACAGGAAGGGTGTGGGGAACCGCTTACATTTCTGTCAACATAAAACTCCTCTAAAAACTCAACTCTAGTCATTACAAAGCTTCCACATTCAGTTCCATGAGGGTGCTTCAGGACCACACAGCTGTTTGGTGTAATGGTTTAAGCCACAGTCCTAGCGCCTTTACTCCAGGTAGGGGACGTGGGGAGAAGAGAAACCTTCCACCACTCCTGATCTGTGTCCCAAGTTGAAAATGAAGCTATGCAAGTCAGTTTCTGTATGTGTACACATGCCAAATGGACTGCAGGAGAACTGGGCAATGCCAGCCCCAGCATAAATATTAACAGTTCCCTTTTCTATTTCAACTTTGATCAGTGCGTGGCAATTAATTACCACGATGCCCTACTGAAGCAGACAATTTTGGGGGTATATTCAATTTACTAAACAATGTGCTAAGATAATTATCTTAAACAATAACCTTATAAAAACAAATACAATCACCACCTCTGCCTCCTAGATGAAGGCACTGAGGCACTAAAAGTATTTAAAAATATAATGGCAAAGAACATTGAGACTGGACAAAAAACATAGATCTACAGCTCTAAGCCTCTGGATAAACTCAGGGGTATAAATACATACACACACTGCTGAACACCACTGAGACAGAGAAGGTGATAGAAGAAGCTGGAGAGAAAAGCCACATGGCATAGACAGAAGCAAGGACTATCACAGAAACTAGACACCACACAGAGGAGGTAACAGTGGAACATCCTTGAAGAGCAGAAAGAAAACACTGTAACCAGGGATTTGTTACCTAGTGAAGATGTCCTTTAAAGAAAGAGAGCCGGTTCTGCATGATCCCATGTGTGTAACTCTGGAAAAGGCCCTGGGGCTCTCTTGTGCCCGTGCCTGTAGCTCACTGGATGCCCTGCACCAGGAATGGAGTGAGGGGAGAACTGCAAAGGGGACACTAAGGAATTGGAGGACAGTGGAAACTGTCTTTGTCCTGATCAGAGCAATGGGTGCACAGCTGTATGTTTGTCAACATGCCATTGAACCGTGGCCTTCAAGAGGAGTGTTACAGTTATTTAAATCAAGTAAGACAATTTTTAAAAAGCATTCTCTAAATTTCTGTGCTCAAACCCTTGGCTGCTCCCCTCTAATTGAAAATCAGTCTTACTACCTGCTTGTTGCCCCGTTGCAGCTGAACAGACCCTGAACTGAGCCTTTGAACATAGCCTGAGAAGCACCTATCCATCAATCAGCAAGCTCCACATTCGCTCTGAAACACCCTACCCTGGATCCAGTCTCTGGGGTTTCCCGAGTTGTGGTCAGAGTTGTCTGATTTCTGAAGCCAGATTAATTTAGACAACCTCTATCCCATCAATGGGAATCAAGCTAAACACCAAGTATCATCGCCATGAGGATAAAGGCAATGTCTACATTGTTCTCAGGAATTATAAAGCTCTCCAAATTATGTAACAATAGATTTGACAACCCAGAATCCATTTCCCGCAACACTGAGGAGAGTCCCACACTCTAACATTAAATGCACACAAAAGTCTCCTACAGAGCTTTTCTTATAATGCAGATTCTACCATTGCCCCTTCTCCTGAATCAGAAGGCTGCCTGGAGCCTGTACCTTGCATTTTAAACAAACACCTGATTCAGGTAATCTGAGTATCGTACCCGAGAAATGCAAGAGAACTTCACTAAGTGCATGGAAACCCAGAGTAAGAGGTACTGATTAAGACACCCACATCCTATGTAGGAGTGTCTGGATTCAAGTCCCAGCTCTGCTCCCAATCCCAGCTTCCTGCTAATTTAGAACCTGGGAGGTGGCATGTGAGAGGTCAAGTAATTGGGTCCCTGTCCCCATGTAGGAGATTGAGTTCTTAGTGCCTTGTTTCAGCCTCGGCCCAGCACCAGCCATTGTGGGCACTTGAGGAGTGAACCATGGATGGGAGAGTTCTCTCTCACTCTCTCCTTGCCCTGCCTCTCTGCCTCTCAAATAAATAAATAATATAGATAAGTTGAATTTGATGCAAAAAAATGGAATTCATGCATACTTTTTCATAATTCACATTTCCACAAACTTTTTGAAAACTTCTCATATGCATGGATTTCAATTATTCTTGCACTCAAATGAATTATCTTTGAATTCCATTTTCTACAGACTTGTGCCCTTGACCTGGCCAGAGGATTCTATGTGGGCTATGGGAAGTACCTACAGGACCCCAAGAATAGAGCCAGCCTAGGGCTCACAAAAGTCCTCTGTAGGCAGGAGCCCAGGAAAATCTTAGCAGCCCTTGGAGGTAGGGATGGGGGGAAGAGACTGCAGGTTGTCAGAGGACCAAAAATGCTGTTCTTAGTAGAAAATTCTAGAAAGGAAGGGTCAGGTGGGACTGCCAAGGGCTACTGACTGAGCCTGGTTTCTCAGACCACCCTACTGCCCATTGGGGAAGATCAGCCTAGTGGGCTCTTGCTTGTTGAAACATTATCTTCTACACCTTCTTTATCTTGTGATCTTTAGTTAGCCCCTGTGTCTAGGAAGAACACTCTAAGATGGAGATGGAACACTCTAAGATGGGAGTTTTTCAAAGCATGCTCTTGGGATTCACAGGCATGAAAAGAATGGGTTGGGAGCAGCAGAGGAACGAGTCAGGCTGTTGGCACAGGTGTCCTCTGCAGATCTCTCGGGGATCTCTGAACTAGAAACCAGCCCTTGAGCTTTGTCTCAGCTTCAGACATCTCCAACCTGGCCAGCCATTGAATGTGCCCCAGAAAAGGGATGAGCCCTCCATCAGGAGAACTCTTGTCAGGCGAAGCAATTCCGGGAAAAAGCTGATAGCCGGAGACTGTCTAGTGTTGCTGTCCCCAGCTAGAGAAAAGAGTGAGTCCCAAAAAGCTCAACAGGGAAGTTGAGCAGTGGTCAGTCACCATTACAACCACTCTACCTCCACTCTCCTTGGTTTTTAAAAAGGTTTTTTAAAGATTTATTTATTTCGGTCAGCGCCACAGCTCAATAGGCTAATCCTCTGCCTGCGGCGCTGGCACACCGGGTTCTAGTCCCAGTTGGGGTGCCGGATTCTGTCCCAGTTGCCCCTCTTCCAGGCCAGCTCTCTGCTGTGGCCCAGGAGTGCAGTGGAGGATGGCCCAAGTGCTTGGGCCCTGCACCCGCACGGGAGACCAGGAGAAGCACCTGGCTCCTGGCTTCGGATCAGCGTGATACACCAGCCGCGGCGGCCATTGGAGGGTGAACCAACGGCAAAAGGAAGACCTTTCTCTCTGTCTCTCTCTCTCTCACTGTCCACTTTGCCTGTCAAAAAAAAAAAAAAAAAAAGATTTATTTATTTGAATGTCAGAGTTACAGAGAGAGAGAAAGAGAGAGCTTCCATCGCTGGTTTGTTCCCCCAGATGGCCACAATAGCTGGGACTGGGATAGGCAGAAGTCAAGAGCTTCTTCTGAGTCTCTCACATGGGTGGCAGGGGCCCAAACACTTGGGCCATCTTCATCTTCTGCTTCTTTTCCATAAGCCAGGAGCTGGATCAGAAGTGGAGCAGTCGGGACACGAACCGGCACCCATATGAGATGTTGGTGTCACAGGTAGCATTACCTATTGTGCCACCATGCTGGTCCCCTACTGCTTACTCTTCTTGTGGATGCGCTTTAGGAATAATATATTTTTTTTGACAGGCAGAGTGGACAGTGAGAGAGAGAGAGAGACAGAGAGAAAGGTCTTCCTTTGCCATTGGTTCACCCTCCAATGGCTGCCAAGGCCAGCGCGCTGTGGCCGGTGCATTGCGCTGATCCAATGGCAGGAGCCAGGTGCTTCTCCTGGTCTCCCATGGGGTGCAGGGCCCAAGGACTTGGGCCATCCTCCATTGCACTCCCTGGCCACAGCAGAGAGCTGGCCTGGAAGAGAGGCAACCGGGACAGAATCCGGCGCCCCGACCGGGACTAGAACCCGGTGTGCCGGCGCCGCAAGGCGGAGGATTAGCCTAGTGAGCCACAGCACCAGCCGGAATAATATTGTTTTAAATGAACCTTTTCATTGGGGAAAGTTTATCAGTCTTCCAGGCTATCGTTGAGATATTGATGTTCCAAGGTGATCTCTTGGTTCCCCTTTCCTGCCCGACTCTACCTGGATAACTCCTATTCACCCTTCCATTATCAGTTCAAATACAGCCTCCTCTGGGAAGTCTTTTGGTTTCTATCAGCAAACATAAGCTTTGCATCTTTTTTGTCTCCAGCAACCTCCAGCTATCTCAAGAAAGCACAAGTGGATGGTGTTATTCATATCTTGATGCTTTTTTGACAGCTAGAACGTAAGGTTGTGGGGGAAGGGCCAGTCCTTCTTTTGCCTGTGTAGCCCAGTATCCTGGCCCAGACACAGCATCAGAATTTGTTGAACATGTTTCCTGACATGAACGTGGCAGAGGCTCCACAGTCTTGGCAAAGTCAGCCCATCTTTGTGGCCTTGTGGCCTGGCTGAGATGTAGGTATCTGAGGCAAGTTAATGACCTGCCTTCTGTCAACCATTATTTCTTCATTTTCATCATTTTGTAGGAATAGAGAGAATCTGAATTTCACTCCATTGCCCTCCTGCTCTACCCCCTTCTCCAGTTAAGAATTTTAAAATACTTGCTTTTGGAAAGAGACTTAATGACCAATATACTTTCTTTTGGCCAAAGTAGGATCTGTATTTAAAAACAAACATTTAAGAAAATGTTACCCATTCTGTACTTCTTTGTTCATTTGCAAATTTAAAAATTAACAAGCTTGGCTATCTATTGAAGAGATTAAGATTTTAATGATAAAATAATCACTTATTCTTGGTGAGCATACTATGCTATGCATTTCTTAATTGCTGATGTTTATCAGACTGTTAACTTCAGCTGACTGTGTGCACAGATATAAGGAGCTGTGCCTGGAAACCTGTATTATCTGACTCTGGGCTCCCACTTTTCCTAGTGGCATTCTGGTATTCTTTATTTTTTAAAAAAATTATTTTATTTATTTGAAAGACAGAATTACAAAGAGAGGTAGAAACAGAGAGAGAGAGGTCTTCTATCTGCTGGTTTACTCCCCAGATGGCCACAATGGCCAGAGCTGAGCTGATCCGAAGCCAGGAGCCAGGAGCTTCTTCTGGGTCTCCCACATGGGTACAGGGGCCCAAGGACTTGGGCCATCCTCTACTGCTTTCCCAGGCCACAGCAGAGTGCTGGATCAGAAGAGGAGCAGCAGGGACTAGAACCGGCGTCCATATGAGATGCTGGCGCTTCAGGCCAGGGCTTTAATCCACTGTGCCACAGTGCTGACCCCTCTGGCGTTCTTTAGAGCAGCACCTGCTGCAGGGCCTGGCTAGCCCTCTTCCCTCAGGACTTTCAAACACTGAGATTAAAATTGGAGCCCAAACCCTTGGATCAGCCCTGTAGTACTTGCAGAGAATAAAAACATGGTGCTTGAAATTTGTATTTAATCTCTCTCTCCTCTCCTCCCTCTTTCTCTCTCTTACTTTCTTTCTTTCTCTCTCTTTCTCTCCCTCTCTCCCTCTTTTTCCCTCTTCTCTATCTCCCCCTGAATTCTCACACAATACATCTTCTACACTTAGAAATAAAGGCTTATTTCTGGGGCAGCTAGAGACACATGTGGAATTTCTGAGAGGAGACGACAGGAAGCTAAGTTAAAGATGTGCCAAGCAGAGAAAACAGGAACAAAATGGCATGTTTCTGGAGATGCATGGCATTTTCAGAAACATCACACTTGTGGATTCCTGGTATCTGTGAAACTTGGACCAATTTAAGGTGCCACATTTGATAGATTCTGGAAGAACTCAAGAGAAACTGGGTTATTATGTTTTGTTTTGTTTTTTTCCCCCCTACACTCAGTTTTAAAGCTTTATTGCTTTCTGGAAGATAAATTTCTTCTTTTAACATTATCTATCTCTTTCTAAGAGATATATTACTGTACTCCCTGGCCGTTCGGGAGCCAATAACAGCAATTTCTCTCCCCCCCTCTCTCTCTTTCCCTATCTCTATTGCTTCCTGATCCTACGATAAATCCTTTTAGGCAACAGTCTCAAAAACCAGGAGCTGCAGTGATGACATGGAGTTGTGAAGCTGGGGAGAGCTGTAGACACACAGTGGTGTAGCTGCAGGTGGCTTGGTTCCCTGTCCATACACAGCTCACTGTCTAGTCTCAGGCTCAGGGAGGTGTAGAGGACAAGCCTTGCATGGGAAGGGTACTATTGGGTTCCAGCTCTAATTTTGCAGCCAGCCAGCTGAGAACCACAAACAAGTCGCTTATCCTTTGGTGAACTCACAATGACTTGCTGTTGAACCCAGAGCAAAGCGTTTAGCCATGTTTTCTCATCTGGAGAGCAAGGTGCTCAGTGGGTCCACTGCAAGGGCCTCTTAGAGTCGGGAGCATTCTGCCCTTGCGTAAGCACACCCAGACTGGAGCAAGGTGTAGTTCTTTCTCAGCAGCCTCCAGACTGGAGCAAGGTGTAGTTCTTTCTCAGCAGCCTCATTCCATTGCCCACGCGATCTAAGAAAACTCAACGGAGGAAATACTCATGATTTTTTAAAGAAATAATTCAGATGATTGGCATTTGTGTTGCAAAAGAACACCTTCCTTTTCAGATACAAATTGGCTTTAAATATTACCTGTGTTTTGACTTCATGACAATTAGATTTGCAACAATATTTCAGGAATACATGTTTAATAGCAAGTCAAGCATATACACCCCACCCCACCCCCCCGCCCAGATAATCGCCACCCTTGAATAAACCCGGTCTCTCCTACTCTCACCTCCTCATGATGACCTTGGCAAGCTTTCATACCATTCACAAGTCCGTATCATTCACAAGTCCGTATCATTCACAATCCCCCACATATCCTCCATCACATTCTTTCTCTGCATCCATAGCTCAGAATGCTTTCTCCTGCATTAGTGGAATCCCTTTGCCTTTTGCTCATCATCCCTGCCTTCTGAAGCTTCGGCTGGCTCTTGTAGCCCAGAATGCCAGAGAGTTCAGGCCCCGACATCCGGGCTTGTTCTGTTCAGGCTGTTATACAATACAATGGCATAGACTGGGTGAGGTCCCAGAGCAAGGGACCAGCAGATTCTGTGTCTTGTGAGCATCTGCTTCCTGTTCACAGAGGATGCCTTGGGGGTGTGTCCCTTCCACCAAAGCAGCTCTCTGGGTCACTTATCTTATAAGGTCACTAATCTCAATAATGAGGGCGACACCTTTAAGACATGCTCACCTCCCACAGGCTCCCTCATTATGTTGGGGAATAGGATTTCAACATGTGAAATTTGGTGGGGCATAAACATTCAGACCACGGCAAAGTTCAACATCAAGATGCTCCTTGGTCCCTAAAGCTACATCATCATTATTGATGTTGTTTGGAAACTCAAATGAAATTCCTCCCCACGAGTCAACAGCAGAGGAAACTCCCTTGCCTCTTTGTTTTGAGTTTCAACAGATGAGATGTAAACATTCTCTCCGGTTAATAGGTGACACATAATTTTGCATTGTCACTGAGACAAACTAAATTAGCAATTTTATGAAATAGAAAAATAGGGCTTCTCACTTAAGTATATTGTTTTGAGAAAGGTGCTATAAGACTCTAGCTGTTATTATTGATTTGCTGTTCACAAGGAAACAATACTGTTCTTAATTAGCTTCTAAAAAAAATTGTGCACCATGCCTAAAAGATATTCATTTGCTATCAGAGGGCTCTGTACTTCAAAAGTCCTGCTGGAAGTGGGCCTCTTGGCTCTGCATCTATTTAAAGGAGCGCTATGCAGTCTGCATTTTGCTACACAGGGTTAGGCCCTCAGAAACCTTCACGTCTGTGCCCTGTGGAGCAGGCCCAGGACATGCCCTCATCACAATGCCAAAGATCAGGCCAGTTTTGTAGCAGAAACCTCATTTTGGTACAGGAAGTTGATCCACTATGGAAAAAAACATGCAGCATGTTTTTTTTTCCATGAAAAGTGGACATCTACTTCCAGAACTTACTTAACTTGGAATAAGGTTGTAATGCAGTGTGATTCCTGGTAGAATGACATTTCCAGCATTTTCGTCATGTTGCTAAGGTTTAACTCTTCTTATAAATTATGAGTTCCATACAAAACAACATTTGTCTCCAGAAAGCTGGAGTGACTTGCCTAAATTGACACAGTTAGCTGGTGACAGGGGAAAAATGGATTTCCTGACTTCTGATGTCGTTTCTAATTCACTCATGGGATATTGGAAAAAATAAATGCCCTCATTTTTTATTTCATTTTCTATCATTTTGGCTATTGTTTTAACCCAGAGTAACCCCCAAGTTGTAACTTCTTGTTAATTTTCATTTCTTTTATATTTTCTTTTCCACAAACAAAAAATTTTAAAAGACATTTTAATGTACTAGCTGATATATTATATATGATAATGCCAAAGTTTCAAAGTCACACATATTTTTAAATATACTTTTCACTGTCCTTTGTTTTCAGCTACACTAATACCAAAACTGACACTTTTTTTAAAAATATAAGAATGGTAGTTTCTCTGTTCTTCAGTAAGTTCACACATAGATGATATCATTCTACTCACTTTAGCACCTTTAAAACTCATTGCAAATATGTGAAGTTTTACTTGCTCATGGAAATCAATTTATATGCAAACAACTTTAAATCTATTTGCATTCCTGACAATTTGTGCTTTTACATTTCTGACTTTCTTGTGCCATAGTTGAGATGTAAAATCCGATTGCTAATTGCTTAAATAATTAAGGTAGTTTCAAGACACGCAGAGCTACAAACAATTGTTGTGGAACAAATGCAATCAGAAGGAGTCTGTGTTATGATTAAGGAATGGTGTGTAGGAGAGGATCAAATTTCCCTGGGGCTGATACAAAGGCCAGTAGGATAGCAGATGAAAAAATGGCATATTTCTAGCGATTCCTTCTTTTCATTCCATCCCAAGTCATTGCCTTGTCATATGAGTGTACACATAAAAGTAGATATGAGGGCGATAGGAAAGTGCTTAAATCGCTTCACTTCCTACCTTCAGGTTGCAGTTTGAGGAGAGCTGCCAGAAGTCAGGTGATCTCAGGTGAACCTGATGATACCCTGAGCAGTAGCCGTGTGCAAATCTCATGCCTCGTAGGAACTTGCAAGCTGAAAAACATAGAATTTAAAGGTAGAAAGGCCTTAAAAAGTATGTAAACATTCCTACTCATTGTGTACATGAAATAGCAAAGGCTCAGAGAGACTAAGTGACTCGCCCAAGGTCACACACTAGTTAGTAACAAAAGGAGGATGAGAACCCTGGTGTCTAGATTGCTGGCCCCGAATCTCCTCCCTAGCTCCCTTCCAGGATTCCATTTCACTTCTGCCTCAGTTGTACCTTTTACGTAGGCATTTCAGGAGCTGCAATCTCTAATATCGGGTGGCTGTGGCAACAGAGCATGGTAGTGGACCAAAGTATAAAGAGCCAGTCCTACACTGTGTGGCCAGGAACCCAGAGCCAGATCTCCTGCGCAGAGAGATCTTTCCAGTAGGTGTTTGTGGTGCTCCAGTCGTTCAGCCCCCTGAGGCCGAGTGTCCTCAGCTGGAAAACAGAAAGGTTATTGAAAGAGCAAACGAAACAGTGTGGGTGCAAGCAGCTAGGGCACAGCGGGGTTCAATCTGAACTGATTAGATAATTCAGGCACCCAAGTAAATGGCAGCATGGGGCACGTGGAAGCACTTCAATCCTGATTCCTTTTCAGCAAATGTTTTTTTTTTTTTTTTTTTTTTTTTTTTTTTTTTTTTTTTTATTTGACAGGTAGAGTTATAGATAGTGAGAAAGAGAGACAGAGAGAAAGGTCTTCCTTCCATTAGTTCACTCCCCGATCTGCGCCAATCCAAAGCCAGGAGCCAGGTGCTTCCTCCCGGTCTCCCATGTGGGTGCAGGGACCCAAGGATTTGGGCCATCCTCTGCTGCCGTCCCAGGCCACAGCAGAGAGCTGGACTGGAAGAGGAGCAACTGGGACTAGAACCCGGTGCCCACATGGGATGCCGGTGCCGCAGGTGGAGGATTAGCCAAGTGAGCCATGGCACCGGCCCTTCAGCAAATGATTTCAACGTACCCGTTCAGTTCAGAAGTATGTGTTGCACTCCTACTACGCGCTGGCCAGTCATCGTACAAAGAACAAGGGATACAATGGGAACAGAAAGATGTAGTCCCCACTCTCAAGCAATTGTACAGAGTAATACAGGCGAGAGAGAAGTGAAGAGGCGATAACTGCTATGGTGGCACAGTACAGAGAGGGGACATTTACCTACGGGAGGGAGACTGGGGAACCTTAGAGCAGGAAACTACTCAGGAGTGGAGACCTGCCACGTAAGGAGTTACACAGACAGAGGAATGAGTGGAAGGTTCCAGGACAAAAACCACAAGGTAAAGACACAGAGGCAAAGAAAGTTAACCTGGAGAAGAAATGAAAGACATTGATTTGGTGTGGCTAGAATGTGAAGACTGGAGCTGCAGGAGAGGCAGGAGCCAAATCATGCCAGGTCTTACAGGCCAGGTTAATGTGCTTGAATCTTACCCCAAAGGCAATAGATAATTTCAAAGAATTTTAAGTAACAAAGTGAAGCAATCAAATACGTAGATTTCTTTTTGTATGTAGCTGTAGCACAGTGGGTTAAGCCACCATCTGCAGTGCTGGCATCTCATATGGGCATCAGTTCGAATTATGGCTGATTCACTTTCCATCCAGCTCCCTGCTGATGTGCCTGGGAAAGCAGCAGAAGATGGCCCAAGTGCTTGGACTCCTGCACCCACATGGGAGAACTGGAAGAAGCTCCTGGCTGTGGCTTTGGTTTGGCCCAGCTCCATCCCCAGCTGTTACGGCCTTTTGGAGAACAAACCAGTGGATGGAACACCTTTCTCTCTGTCTCTCTCTAACTCTGCCTTTCAAATAAATAGATCTTTAAAAATATTGATTTCTTTTCCACTGGTGAAATCATATCTATATACATTTATTTCAGTATTTAAATAACTTATTCTCTTTTTGCCCAGAATCCATGTAAGTCATTTTACAAATTATATACACTCAACTGGACTTTCACTCTTAAAAAATTACACAAGAAAATTGCTACATTTCACTGAAAATGATGTTAGGGTCCATAATCACAGTTGACTGGTCAGGATGAACAAAATTACAAACTAAATATGTGCAACTATGAAATAAATATATGCACTACAAAATGGCAGTTAAAATTTCCAGCATTTGAATAAAGAAGAAAAGACAGGAAGAGTTGGAATGGAAACCAGAGAGTAAATAAATGAAAGGAAATGTGAAAGTACCTATTCTAAACCGTGTGCCTATTAAAGTCACCACACCCAACCTATTTGCCAGAAAGCAGGCAGTTCTGGAAAGCTGGAGCATGGGTACCTGGCTGTGCCACATAAACCAGGTCTGCCAAGCAAACTGGGGCCCCAGTGGAAAAATAGATATATTTGTGCTTGCCAGAAGTGATGCCATGACCAACCAGCTTTTCCTGAACCTCAGCCTGGAGTTGGACTTCGCCAATGCACTCTCTACAGTGAGGCTCTCAGCTGAAGGCTCCAGAGTCAGGGCCCATCCTCTGTGCCCTTGGGGGCCAGCAAGGGCCTCATGCTTACATCACAAACCCTCGTGCACAGGAGACCCTTGCCATCAAGTGGACCCCAAACACTGTGGGGTTTTGTTTTTCTTACCTTCTAGCCAGCACTGTAGGAACATCTTCTATGCACTTAACAACCTGTAAAGCAAAGAGAAAGTGTAATCATTTGCATTTATAAGGTATTTTTCCTTCTAAAAGCCCACAGGTTCCAATTTTGGGCACAGTGTTCTTTGGGGAAAGCAATCCCCTCAAGCTGAAGGATTGATCTTAGCACATAATCAGGGTTGGGGACCACCACCAAGGGGGTGGTAGAAGTTGCAGGGGAAAGAGTGGCGCAGCAAGACGCCCTCAGGGCTGGGCATGTGACAACTGTTCAGGACCAGGGAACAGAAGCAGGCCAGGGTTCTTTGCAGTTCTTACCAAATTCGAACTGTGAAGTGTTTAGTCGTTTCATTGCATACTGCAATATGCAATCTTTGAACATTTAGGTATAAAGCATAAGTTTATTGCCCTCAAATTTAGAAAATGCAGATTCATGAAAAAGAGAAAATGTAATCACACCACTGAAATATAAACATTATTAATATTTTATGTGACTTTCCCTATTTCTGTTGCTCTAGCTCTCTCACCTTCTTTTTATTACATAACTATAATAATCTCATTTGTATAATAGGTAAGTTTATATATGCAGACATATGTTAAAACAGGATAACATGGCATATACAATTTCACAACCATTTCATCCCTTTTTCTTTTAAGATTTTTTCATTTGAAACATGGAGCAACAGAGAAGGGGGAGAGACTGAGAGAGAGGTATCTTCCATCTGCTGGTTCACTGGTTCACTCCCTAAATGACTGCAATAGCCAGGGCTAGGCTGGGCTGATGACAGAAGCCAGGTTCTAAGTCCTGGTCTCTCATATCTGTGGTGGAGGCCCAAGTACTTGAGCCATCTTCCGTGCCAGACACATCAGCAGGGATACAGGATGCTGGCCTCACAAGCTGCAGCTGAACCTGCTGTGCCACAGCATTGGCCCCAGAATCTTTTATTCTTAACGGTTATGAACATCACTCCCTGGAATACATGGGTACTTCAAACAGTTCATGAAAAATGACTTAAAAGATAAGGTTACTTTGGTGCAAAAATTTAGAAATCCTCACAAACAAGAGGTTTCCAAAAGTGCATGGGCAAAACTTTATGAGGAATCTATGTATGGATTTCAAAACTGTTTTTGCACCAAAATTAAAGATCTTTTAATTCCATGTTCCTATGAATGTTTATAGCTTTTTAAATTTTTGATTTTTATTTAAAAATATTTCAAGTAATATAGGAAAGTTTAAAGAAGAGTTCAATGTTCACACATAAATTTAAATTTTTAGACATTTTTAACATTTTACCATATGTACTTCATATGTAAACATTTTCCATATTCACATGCCTACTATTTTTTGAAGGCTGGGATAGATATGTTATATAACATAAAGTGGGGTGTTATGATATTTGTCATCTTAGAGATGAGTTGCCTAAGCCTGAGAATAGCAAAGAAACTTGCCCAAGGCACAGATGAGCCTTGGGCTTAATTTACCTGATTTCAGAATCTGTGGTATGGATCCACTGTCCCCACAGCACCCACTCACCTCTCGCCTCCCACTCCCAGATCATCTGCACAAGTGTCTGGTAGAACGCAGATGCTCCGTGAGTTATTGTTGAGTGAATAAATGAGACAAGGGTAAGAATGGGGCTTGTGTTGGCTACTGAGGAAAGGCTAAGTCCCAAGCTGGGGTTGTCCAGGTGGCTGTGTCTGGGGGGTGGGACAGCAGTGAAAGCACAGATTCAGGGACACAGCAAAGTGGCCCCTCTGATTTTCTCCGAATCAGCAGTCGGGAACACAATGAACCTCTGTTAGTCAAAGTTAAAGGCACTTTTGAAAAAGATTCCAGCCCCAGACAAAAGCGAGAGCCTGGTGGTAAAGATGGTGCCGCTTCAGAAGCGCTAAGATCCGATTTGGAGAAGCAATCTGACCTGGCAAAACAGGTGGCTAGGAAAGGAGGGAGTGATAACTAAATCAGCAAATCGCTGGAGAGGAGATCCTTGGGATCCTGTCAGAAAGGAGGGAGTGACGGGGGAGGGGGGAGGACAGGAGTGCGCGCGCGCGCACACACACACACACACACACACTCGAGGATGGGGTCACCCCTCTCCACTGTGCTGTCGGGAGCTTGGCTTACACACCTGGGCACCTGTGTGGCAGGCGTGGGAGATGAGCGCTTAGTTCCAGTAAGTCTGCCTGCAAGCTCCTTTCAGGTTGCATATGTCAAGTTTCCTCTCCTGGTGTCTTTTTCTTTTTTAAAACCATCACAGTTCTTTGGAATGCATGTGATAGCCAGCGATGTTGTATTATAAGGCTTTTTTGCCCAATAAAAATCACCTTTGTTTTCTGTTAAAAAAAAAAATAACAGTAGTAAGATCTGGGATCTTGAAGTGGTGAAATTTGCGGCAGAATGAAAATGAGTCTTTCACTAGGACAACAGAGATGGAAACAGTTAACAACTTTCTCTGGCCTCCCCTAGCTTTGAAACTGTAGCAGCACGTTCAGGGCCTCCGCCTTCTCCCCCTGCTCAGGCAGGCAGGCTTTCAGAAGGCAGCCCCTGCACGCCCCGGCCAGAGGGTTTTCTCTAGCCCCTGGAACCTGCCCTCACTGTGGGGGTCACACTCAAAGTGCTGGGTTATAAAGATGAGCAATCATCATACCCCTTCTGCCAGGAGTGAGTGCAGAAATACCCCAGATCCCTCATCACCCTGGTCGAACAACCTTGAGGTGCAAATTCTGCACCACCTCCCGCAGCTCCCCAGAGGGAAGCTTTAGTCGTCCTGAGTGGTAAATTGCTTAACACATGGTTTGCTGAATGCCCAGTTGCACTTTCTCATTCCTCTGTGTTTCCTGGAATCACTGTCCCAGTGCATTAACTGCACTGAAACTCTGGTCTCAGAGCCCTGCAGCTGCAGGAGGAAGTAACCACCCTCCAGGGGCAGAGTGTGGATGGGAAGTTCTAGTCCAGCTGCTCCTCATGCCCTGGGCTTCTCCTGCAGGGCACCTCCTTATTGAGGAAGATTAGCTAAGGGAGGCAGCCAGGAGATCAGAGTAGCGAAAATACGCACAGAATGTGAGATTGATCACCTCCCAGTGTAACTCATCGTGTAAAAGACAAAGCCAAAATGAAGTGAGCCCAGCATGAACACAGACAGATGTTCCCAAACTTAGAAAATGTAGATCTGCCACTAAAGGATATACCAAATTGCCCCAGGGCCCTATCGTAGGCAGGCATATAGGATAAAATTGATCAGGTTTGTGAGCTGGAAAACCACGCCTTCACCACGCCCCTATGTGACCTCGATGCCCCTACCTGACCACACCTGTGTGCCCACCAGCCAATCGGATTAATTAACCACTCCCCTTTGGAAGTGGATTAAAGGCCTGGAACACGGTGGGCCCAGCCCTTTTTTGGCTTTTGTTCCTTTTGCCTCTTTTCCCCCACTGTGGGCCTTGCTGCGCTGTGCCTCCAGGCGGGTGGCCTTATGGCCACAAGGAGGAAACAGTAGATAATGTTTGTATAATATAATTGGCTTCACAATGATGCCAAGAGCTTGAATGCTCCTTCCCTTCCACCTCCTCTCTCACTTTCTCCATCCTTCTCTCTGCCCAAGGAGATCGACTTCTATGGGCCTATCATTGGGCTCCTTTTCCCATGGGTTTCCGCTTGGATTTGGTCAATGGGAGCCACCAGGAGGATACAGGAGGGTGAGAGGAGAGAGAATCAGGACACACCCCCAGCTCCCACTCTCCTGGGTCAGAGATCCATGGTAACTTAAGCAGTCTCTTGGAAGGCTACAATGCCTATAACACAGCCTTCTCCTATGGCCCCCCGATTTCTCCTTTTCATGGTAACCCTTTCTATTTCTTGGTAAATCTCTGCTTTAACCACTTCCAGCATGCTGCATACTCCTTGGTAAATGCTCTCTCATTAAATTCTCCTCAATGACCATGTTTGAATGTAATATCTATAAGAAAAGCTCATGGAAAATGGCATTAAAAGACAAGTCTATTGGGGTAGGCATTTAAAAAAATGCATGCACACAGAGTCTTCAAAAAAGTTCTTTGAAAATGTGCATTATGAAAAAACCTATGCATAGATTTCAATTTTGTTTTGCACCAAAGTAAACTTATCTTTTAATTTCTTAAAGCACCCTTGTATTTGCTGTTGGAACTCTTTGTTGCAATTGAGATTATTGTCCCCATTTCATAGATGATAAAATTGTGGCTCAACAGCATGTTGAATTCAGTGTAATGCTGAGCCTGAACCCAGAGCATTCAGCTGTAAGACACAGGCTCTCTCTGTTAGCCCTTGTCTACCCTGCAGTTTTGAGATTAAAGGGATCACTGCTTTCAGTTTAAGTGTTAGCATCCAGGCATTCGGGCGCTAACATATGAGGGGGACGTGTTTTTGGAGTAATGATTGCTCTTTCCCGTAAAGAGTAGATCCTGCCCTGCCATACCTACACAATGTCATCTGGGTCCTTGCTTTTAATTTCTGAAGAACCTTTCCTTTGGTTAAAAAGAATTGCTCTGAATCTCCTGTTTTCACTCGGGACTACCTCCTGAGATTTTATTTGTAATCCTATTAAGCAGAACTCTTACACATAATTATTGGGAAACAACCTTTAAGAAAATCTGACTTAAGGCAAGTCCTGAAATATCACATCAGAACAAACCTAATTAGCTGGTCTTTTTTCTTCTCTAGATTCTACAAAGCACATTAGAGATGGAAATGGCCTTAGAGATTACCCAGGCTCTTAACCTCATTTTGGGTAAAGTATGCCCTCTGAAAATGTGAAACAGCTATAAATCTATTCCCAAGAAAAAAAGCACTTCCTTTCTCCTTCTCACTTGCTCCCTCTTATACAATCACCCTCATACACACACACACACCCCTATATTTTTGGAGGGTTCATTGTCACCATGAAGACCACTCTCAGATCTCCATTTTTTTTTTAGTAAAGATTTAATTATTTATTTGAAAGGCAGATTTACAGAGAGGCAGATGCAGAGAGAGAGAGAGAGAGAGAGAGAGAAGTCTTCCATCCACTGGCTCATTCCCAAGTGGCTGCAATGGCCGGAGCTGAGGCTATCTGAAGCCAGGAGCCTGGAGCTTCTTCCTGGTCTCCCATGAGGGTGCAGGGTCCCAAAGACTTGGGCCATTTTCCACTGCTTTTGGATCTCTAATTTAACCTCCCTCCTGCTCCAGGCTACTCCTGCTGGTTTGCAGATGAGAGACCAGAAGTCCAGTCAGGTACAACAACTTGTCCAAGGTCACACAGCTCATTCATTAAAATATCAGCTAAGTTGGGCTAAGTTGTGTAGCAAGTCACAAACAAATATCAGTAGCTTAAAACAACAGGTTTTTGTTCTGCCTCCCATTTGTGAAATTGCCACAGTGGGTTAACCAAGGGCTCCACTCTGTCATTTTTACTCGGTGATGCCAGATGACAGACACTCACCTTCTAGAACATCATCTGCCATCAAGACAGAAAAGCAAATGTTGCAACCCATGCGTTGATTCTTAAAGCTTCTGCCTACTGGTCACACTTCACAGCCAAAGTGAGTCACATGGCCGTGTCTAACATCCAAAGTGGAAGAGAGATAATTGGTGGATAGCACTAATGACTAAAGAAAGCTGGACAAGCCCGAAACAGAACAGGCGCATTTTTGGTTCTTGGCCAATGCTCTTTACTCCCGGGCAACCATATCATAATCTAATTCATCTGGATGGATTCCACGGCAGCTTTGTCATCCTCTTAGAGGAACTGTTTCTGAGATGAAATTGAGCCCTAGTGGGAGGCTTCTGTTTGTCTTATTAGTAAATGCTGATTTTCCAGAATAGTTCATTTAAGATGCTATTGCGACAAAGGAAGCCTGTCTCATCTAGGGGGTGCGTCATTATTGATTTTATACAACACTCATTTTTCAAACTAAAAGCTTTCCTTTCTGTTGTCTGAATTGCTTGTATCTATTTCTGTTTCTAATACACATTTATTTCTCTTTCCCTCTGTAGTTTGAGACTCATGAAGCTACTAGTACAAACGCAGAGGAGCGTATGGATTTTTCTTACTTTAGCAACTGGTGATAGTTGTGGCTCTATTTTTATCTTCATTTGTCCATTCATTCTACAACTAACGAAACACCCACTTTATACTGAGAGTTGCAGTAAGGATTACATTATACAATCCACAGAGTCTGGCATAGGATAATCACTGTGTGTGCGTGTTTATTTTTTATTTTTTGAGGTCAACATAGGGCTATGACTATGAGCACACCCTCTGTAATCTGATGGTGTGGGTTAGCATCTTGATGCCACCCCTTACTCTATGCCGCATAATTTCAGGCATGTGTATTGGAAAATAGAACTGCCAGTGCCAGCTGGAGAGAGGGGGAGGAAGGAGCATAGGCTCTGGCACTCAGTAGGCGTGGGTTTGAAGCCCCGCTCTGTCGCAGTGAGGGTTTGGGCACACGGCTTACTGCTGTGAGCTCCAGTGCACCAGTAATCGTGGTGGGCCTTCTCGCTTTGCACGGTATCTGGGAGGTCTCGCACAGTGTATACCATGTTGGAGACAGTCACTACTTATTAGTTCTTCCAAATTTTATCAGGCATATGAAGATGAACAAGGGCAACTAGTCCTTCCCTCGCCTCAGAGGTTTATAATCTCACTGTGGGGGTGAGACACATCCACAGACAACTACAGAAAACCTAAAAGCGTGAGTGCCAGGGAAGAGTACAGCTGCCGGGCTGTGGGTCATGGCGTCCGTCGAGTTACCATCAGAGGTGATGGGACTGGGCTGTTGGTTTGGTTAAGAAAAAGTGCTCTCTTTATTGAAGCATAGAAACCCTACTTTATTCTCTCAGTCTCTCCTTGTCAACCGCTCCCTCACCCCCAAACCTGAGAACCACTGGTAATTTTGTAGAGAGGAGAAATTCGCGGTCCTCCTTGCCGGCGCAGCGTGCTGACGCACTGTTTTCCGGTTGTGATATTTAGAGCAGCTCGGTTAAGATTTAATTTTCTATTATTCCCTGAACTTTGCAGCCCTCATTTTTCATTTGCGCTCTGAGATTCATTGCTCCTGCGCCCTGGAAAGGCTGCTGGAAAGATTTGCTTAACATTCAGAATCGATCAACAAACAGGAGAATTTTACCAGAGGCAGGCCTCGGGGGATGTGGGTTTAGCTTTGGTTCTTAGCAGTAGTCTCCTACTCTTCTTTCTGCTTCCTGTGGCCAGCTGCCTTTCTCCACCTCATTATCAAATAAGATGCCTTGGAGGCACCTGAACTTGGGTGTGCTCTCCCAGAAATGTGACAGTCTACGATCTCTCTGGCCATCATCTTGTTTCCTTTTCACATTGGCCTCTGGACTCTCTGCTGTGGGGACCATGTATTTTCCCTTGCTTTTTGGGGTCTCTTGTTGGACCTGCTGTATGACACAAAAGCTTGTCCAAAGCCATCTCAGGGCTAGTGGGCCCTTTGCTGGCCTCATTATCTGTGAATCCATCTGGTTGGTGAGACTCAGCTTTGATTAATGTGTTTTTCTACTTCACAGCTCACTGCTCCCTACACAACCGCACCCCTTAACCCCATGAGAGTGTTCATCAGGCATAGGGGCAGTCTGAGAATTCTTCACCCCGTGGTCTTTCAACCTGCAGTCTTCCTACTGGCTCTAGCCAGTCTACTGCAGTCACTCTGCACCTGGGAATTTGCAGCAACTCCCTGCCTCTCCCCTACACACTCATCCTCATCATTACACAGGGAACAGTCCTTTCAGAATTTGACTTTGCCTTCCCAGCCGCCCCTCATTTCTGGAATGAGAAGTTGAACAGGAGCAGAGGCAGTGATCCTTTTCTGGGAGATTTTGGATTTAAGACTGAGAGTTGGGCCAGTTTCTTTCCAGGGCTTGGGACACAGATGTGAGGGTGAGGGGGACTGGACGCCATTTTCCTTCCAGATGGAGCCTGTGTGCAGGGAGAGAACAATGGAGCAGGCACACAGAGAGGAGAGAGGAGAGACGCGGGGAGAGGGGTTCACAGGGCACTTGGAGCTCTGGCTCCAGTTTCCCCTGAGCCTCGGGGTGCCTGTCTTCCTGTATGATCAACTCTTCACTGGGTACCATGATAGAGCCTCAAGCCTCGCCACTGGATTTCCTCCTGCGCTCAGGCAGGCCCAAGTTGGTTCCTGGCACAGGTAATCAAAGAGCCCCAATAGGCACAGTGCTTCCTCTGTTGAATTTCTGGTTTAATGCTCTGTTGATAGCTGAACTAGAGAGGTTAGATTATTATTCAGCATCCTTCCTATCATAAATAAAAAAGTTAAACTTCAGGGTCCTCAAAACAGGATCACAAAAGAGCCAGTGCTGTGGACAATAGGTTAAGCCGCTGCTCGTGACACTGGCTTCCCCTATCAGAGTACCAGTTCAAGTCCCGGCTACTCTACTTTCCATCCAGTTCACTGCTAACGTGCCTGGGATGGCAGCAGAAGATGGCACAAGTACTTGGGTCCCTGTCATCCATGTGGGAGACCTGGATGGTGTTCCAGGCTTATGGCTGGTCCAGCCCTGGCTATTACTGCCATTTGAGGAGTCAACCAGCAGATGGAAGATCTCTCTCTCTCTCTCTCTCTTCCACTCCCCATCACTCTGCCTTTCAAATAAATAATTTTTTTAAAAAAGCTAACATCTTAAAAATAATCACCAAATATACAATGTACATAAAGGAATGGAAAACAAAGTCTTCCAAAAGATTTTTGTATACACATATCGATAACTACTTTATTCATACACACAAAAAGGCAGAAGCAACTCATGTGTCCATCAACAGAAGCATGGATAAATAGAATGTGGAACATATATGCAAGGGAAAATTATTCAGCCTTAAAAAGGAAGGAAGGGGCGGGTGCTGTGGTGCAGTGCATGAAGCCACCTCTTGCAATGCCGGGATCCCCTATTGGAGGTTGATTTGAAGTCCAACAACTCCACATGCAATTCAGCTTTCTGCTAACGCACCCGGGAAGCAGCAAATGATGGCTCAAATGCTTGAGTTCCTGCTATCCACATGAGATACCTGGATGGAGTATCTGGCCTCTGGATTCAGCCTGGCCCAGTCCCGGCTGTTACTACTATTTGGGAGAGTGAACCAGCAGATGGGAGATTAATCTCTGTCTCTGCCTCTGCACCTGTCAAGTAAATAACTCTCTTGGAAAAAAAGGAAGGAGAATCTGCCACGTGCTGCAATATGGATGGACCTAGAGGACGTTATGCTGGGTGAAATAAGCCAGGCGCAAAAAGACAAACACTAGGATTCCACGTAGCTGAGACATAGAATGGTGGTTGCTGGGGCCTGGGAGATAGGGAAGCTGTTGCTTAAAGGACTTTAATTTTGAAATATGAGACGATTTCTGGAGATTGGCTGCACAATGATGTGAATGTATTTAAAGTCCAGAACTGTACACTGAGGCATGGTTAAGATGGTGAAAGTCACAGAATGTGTATTTTTCTACAATTTTAAAAAATTTTGTCAAATTGCCCAGGTGGCATCTCAGGTTTCTGGGATGTGGACAGAGACACTGGATGAAGCCCAGATTCCACTCCTGACGCGCCACTGGAGACACGTGGCTTAGCTTCTTTACCCCTTGCTTTCCTCATCATGTGCTCCTCCGGTTCACTCAAACAAGTGCCTGCTTTGGAGGTTCTAGGTCCATGGCAAAGTTCTGGAAACAAGAAGGTAAGATGTGAGTGGACAGAGAAGCTTGCTCAAAGGAGACGATCTGGGGTGGGCGTTTGGTGCAGCAGTTAAGTCTGCCTGGGATCCCACGTCACAGACTGGAGCACCTGGTTTGAGTCCCGACTGCCTGGATTCTGCTCCAGCTTCCTGCTGATGCACACCCTGAGAGGCAGCAGGTGATGGCTCAGGTAGCTGGGGCTGTGCTACCTGCATGGGAGACTCAGATTGGGCTCCAGCCTCCTGGCTTCAGCTTGGCTCAGCCCTGGCTGTTGTGGTCATTTGGGGAGTGAACCAGTGGATAGAAGATATTTCTCTGTTTCTCTTTCAAATAAAATGAATAGTTTTAAAAATAAAAAAAGAGGTAGTAGCCTAGTATGTCTGAAATGATCAAGCAAGAGGGATTTCTAAGTGCAGAAGAGAGGGGTGGCATCCTAAGCAGCACACACAAAGGCCCAGGGGTATGAACAGGCCTGATGCTCTTGGAGAATTCTTCAAAGCATTTCCTGTTGGAACCTGGGCAGCAGTTGGGTGCAGATAAAAGGAAGCGGAAGGATTTCCCTCTGGGGGTTCTATAGGGAGAGGAGCCACACTGTATTCACTTTTAGAGCATGCTGGGGACATTGTGGCCCAAAAACAATCAGAAAAATTCTTTCTGATGGACTTTGCTTAACCAAACAATTAATTCATAGTGTAACTGGAGGCTGACCCCTAAAAGTCCCATCTGGGGTGTCATATGATATAGGGATATGGGGTGCCATTTATATTACCATGTGCTTATTAATAAATTCCAAATATTAATAAGCCTATGTGGGTTCTTGCCTAATATTCAAAGAAGAATTCTGAATACCGGCATAAATGAACGAGGCAGCATGGTGAATTTTTAAGCTTTTTATTCAGTGGGAGAAATGCATAGGAGTGTGAGGGCCCTATCTAGAAGAGAGAGGGAAATCTGGGTTCATACCGAGCGCCAGGAGCCAGCCACGTGGAGGAACATGTAGGCCAGGAAGGCCTACACACAAAGAGGAAGCATTATCTACTGTTTCCTCTTTGTGTGAATGCATATCTCACATCCTTTCCTAAGATAGGGTTCTGCTAGGGGTGTGTAGGCAGAGAGCCCTCAGCCACTCAGAGAGGGGAGAGGAGCCAGGGCGGAGACGCAGACCTCAGGATGAAGCTACCTGGCCTGAGGAGGTGGTTGTGGGTTGGAGAGCTTCCTCTGAACGCTTGGACTCAGGGTGATCAGGATATTGTCCTGCAGAGACAGAGGCTCTGAATCTCCTTTGCTCCCCGCAGAGAGCTGTTTACAGCTGCCGTGTTAAGCCCTGACATCAGCCCCACCGTGACTCTTCCTGCAGCAACCCCAGCAGCTTCTGTCTTCTGGCTGCTTAGGATAGATTCCCTTCTGTGCAACAGCTGAATCAGCTTCTTAAGTGCATACCCAGCAGGCTTAGGAAGGGGTCTTCAATAAGTGCACGGAAAATGCATAGTATGAAAAAAACTATGCATGGATTTCAAAAAATGTTGTGCTAAAACTGACTTATCTTTTAATTAAAATGTCCACGAACAGTTGAAGTCCCTTTGTATTTCCTTCTAGGTGCCAAAATACAGACCTCAAAATATAGTGCTCAAAATGCAGCACTGCAATGTTTGGACTGTGTGTGTGTTCGGCAGCTTATTCACTTGCTGATAGACGCGGATATCTATAGCTCAGGAGTGAGGCACAGCTTTTTCTCATTCCTCTGCAAAGGAAGCTTACCTCCAGAGAAAGCTGTGAAGCCGCACTATCAGGAGATTACGACTCCTCTGTTGAGCGTCCTAACCAGAGAAGGCAGCCATGGTTTTGGCATGCCCAGTTTCTCTTCTCCCTTCTCCTTGCAGGAAACTCTTCATTGGAAAGAGTTTGAGCTGGGCTAATCAAATTCTCTCCTCTGAGAATCTGGGTTTTCATGGGTGTGACCCAAGTTTGGGAAAATGATGGAAATCAATCAATTCCAATTGTGTGTGTGTGTGTGTGTGTGTGTAGAACAATGAAATTAGATCCATATCTCTCACTATATGCAAAAATCAGTTCAAGATGGATCGAAGACCTAAATTTAAGACCTGAGACTATGAAGCTGCTAGAAGAAAACATAACAGAAACACTCCAAGACACTGGTGTAGAGGATAACTTCTTGGACAAGACATCCAAAGCACAGACAACAAAAGCAAAACTAAACAGAAGGGACTATATCAAGCTAAGACGTTTTTGCACAGCAAAGGAAACAATAGCGTGAAGAACAGAATAGGAAAATATATTTGCAAGCTACCTATCTGACAAAGGATTTGTCGCTCCCCCTCTTCGTGGAGGAACGACACAGGACCCTGCGCTGTTCTTTCGTCTGCTCGGCCCTCCCCGGGTTTGCTGCTGGTTCTTCCCGGGTTGGCTACTGTCCCTTCCATCTCCGTGGAAGGGCGGTTCCCCCTGGCCACATTCCCCACTTCCGCAGGGGAGCGGCACTCCGCCGGCCGGCTCTCTCGGGGGCTGCACAGGTGTTCCCCTTAGATGTTCCCCTTAGATGTTCCTGGTGCATGTTGTCTCTCTCCTCCTTTATAGTCCTCCTCCGCCAATCCCAACTCGGCTGCCCACACGCCGAGTACGCTGCTCTCCTCCAATCAGGAGCAAGTCCTACAGTTTATTGGCTGAACTGGAGGCAGCTGTGTAGAAGCTGTTTTCTTCTCTCCCAGCGCCATATTGTGGGAGAGCAGATGCATAGAATAAGTCTTAATTCGAGTAACTTAGTCTAGTCCGGGTTGCTCCCCACAGGATTAATATCCTGAGTATATCAGCAACTTAAAAAACTCAACAACAACAACAAACAATATGGTTGAGTTCAATACAGTTCCCAAAAGAAGAAATACAAATGGACAACAAATATATTTTTAAAACTGCTCAACATCACTAGCCACCAGAGAAATGCAAATCAAAACCACAATGAGATATCACCTCACTCTAGTCAGAATGGCTAAAATCCAAAACACAGGGAGTAACAAATGCTGGCAAGGATGTGGAAAAAGGAGAACATTTATGTGCTACTGGTGGGAATGTAAGTTAGTGTAGCTACTGTGGAAAACAGTGTAGACATTTCTGAAAGAGCTAGGAATAGACTTGCCAAAAGATCCAGAAATCCCACTACTGGATATATACCGGAAAGACTTGCAAACAATGTATCAAAGAGATACCTACACCACCATGTTTATAGAAGCACCATTCACAACAGCCAAAATTTGCAATCAACCAAGGTATCCATCATCAGATAAACGGATAAAAGAAATGTGGTACATATACACAATGGATTATTCAGCTATTAAAAAAAAAATGAAATGCTACCATTTGTAGCAAAATGGATGCAACGGGGGGACATCTTGTTCAGTGACATAAGCCATGTTCCCCCTTATATGTGGGAGCTAAAATTTGGGGGGGGGGAGAAAGAAATGTCCATGTGTATCAGTATTGCTGCAAATATAATTTTGTAAAACTTTGTTTTATAGCTTTGTCAGATCAACAGTTAAGATATTTGCTACTGTGGTTTTAATGACCTGTGATTACTTTAAAATTTACTGTACATGGGTGAAATGGTCATTTTCCATTCAATTATTATTTATAGCTCTTGTCTACAGTCCCACTAAACTAGGGTCTTTTTGCTTGTTAAATTTCTTATTCGGTGAAGTATTAAGCCTTTTTACTGTAATGTAGATTCAAAATGTTATCTCAAAAAAAAAAAAAAAGAAAGAAAAAATGACAGAAACATGTGAACAGGTGGAGCCTAGGTCTTCCAGAGGTGGGACTGAGGTCAGAAATCAGAGCATCTCACGCAAAGTGAGAATCTTGGCCTTAATCCCTTCAGGTTGGAGTGAGGATTACGTTGGCATTCAAAAGTCTGATTGCCTGTGGTCATACGGAAGAGCTGTGCTTCTTCCCCATGGCTTATTCCCTCCAGGCTTCTGCTGAGACAACAGCAGGTGTGGTCCTGCCCTGTCACGACTGCTCAAAGCACATCTCTGCCCAGTGACTCAGCTTCCCAACAGGCACAGCTGAGGAATTCTACTCTCCCCAAGGTCTACACCTGGCTTGCTTTCCATCATTCCCACCTGCTTACTCTACAGGCCTATTATGAGGAAAACACATTAATGTACAGTTCCACTAATCCTCTTTTTTTAAAAAAAATGTTTTATTTATTTGAAAGACAGAGTTACAGAGAGAGAGGTCTTCCATCCACTGGTTTACTCCCCAGATGGCTGCAATGGCCGGAGCTGCACTGATCCGAAAGCAGGAGCCAGAAGCCTCTTCCAGGTCTTCCAGGTCTCCAACGCGGGTGCAGGGGCCCAAGGACTTGGGCCATCCTCCAGTGGAAGATGGTTGAAGTGCTCGGGCCCCTGCACCCATGTGGGAGACTCAGAAGAAGCTCCTGTCTCTTGGCTTTGGATCGGCTCATCTCTGCCACCATTGTGGCCATTTGAGTAGTGAACCAGGGGATGGAAGACCTCTCTTGCGCTTTCTGTGTGTAACTATGCCTCTCAAGTAAATAAATAAATCTTTAAAAACATGTATAGTATTCATATTCCATAATTTTTTGAGGACCAGTTGTATGCATTGATGGACTCATATTTTACTTAAAGATGGCCACTCTTGCCCTGTTTCACCCTACCAGTCTTTTGTTCTAACTTTAATTCTCATCATCTTGCACCCTTGGACAGGTCTCTTACCTTTCTGGATCCCTTGCTTTACAATTTGCTAGGACTCATTGAATGGAAGATGGATGGGAACATCAGGTTAAGTGAGGGAAGAACGTCTGGTAGCTATAAACCATCTACCTGTTTCTATGCTTTCTGCATCTTGCAATGACTGCTTTTTAAAAACATGAATTTCAATGATTCTTTTGGGTTCAGAGTTGAAATTCTCCCACCCACTCTAAGCCAGTGAAGCACCCCAGAGGGAGGAGTTTCTAGCTATCTATCGTACCTCCCTGTTGATGTGCACATTTCTTTCTGCATTTGTTATCCAATGTCTCTGTGTGGCAGCTTTTCTTTGCAAATTATTGCCAAAGTAATTTGACAGTAAGTTGCTGGAATCACCACCATCATTAGCTTAGGATAGTTAATGCTAGTTTAGTAAGGCATTCTAGGCCCTAAAGCAGCAGAAACTTAGTCCAGGAGCTATTTTCCTAGATCCCGAGTGTGTTCAGCTGGCCAGCATCAAGCAAGAGGGTTGAGCAAACTTCTGCGACGTGGGTGTCAAGCTGCATGGGAGAACTTGCCCTATTTTCTAGAATAAAATCTTAAGTCAAGCAACCCTGCAGCACAGCTCCTTCACCTACACCAAAGTGTCGGCTTTCAATGCAAGAGAAAGGAAGGCCGGCTCCATGACTCACTAGGCTAATCCTCTGCCTTGTGGCACCAGCACACCAGCACACTGGGTTCTAGTCCCGGTCGGGGCGCCGGATTCTGTCCCGGTTGCCCCTCTTCCAGGCCAGCTCTCTGCTGTGGCCCGGGAGTGCAGTGGAGGATGGCCCAAGTACTTGGGCCCTGCACCCCATGGAGAAGTACCTGGCTCCTGCCATCGGATCAGCGCAGTGCGCTGGCCGCAGCGGCCATTGGAGGGTGAACCAATGGCAAAGGAAGACGTTTCTCTCTCTCTCTCTCTCACTGTCCACTCTGCCTGTCTCAAAAAAAAAAAAAAAAAAAGGAAAAAAGAGAGAGAAAGGAAGTCACTGGATTTCTGTACTGAGCTCTGTGATCTACTGCTGCCAGCTCCACAGCTGTAAAACCATGAACTCCTTGCAAAGCACGTTACCTCCGCAGGAGGAAGAGGTAAAGAGGAGAAGCACAACTGCTCAGGGCCCAGTGAAAGGGAAATATTTTTTTTAAGTACTGCAATGTAAATCCCAGCAACACAGCATCCATCTCCACTGGCCTGAAATTATGGCCAACATTTGAGGATAGAAGCCAGAGAACTTGGAACAGATTTCTGCCGTCAAAAGCAACCCCTACATCACCCAGCAGTTGCAGGGAGGGTCTGGAATTCCAGCACAAGCTGTGTCTTTCCCTCCTGTTGACTCTGTCGCTCCCCCTCTTCGCGGAGGAACGACACAGGACCCTGCGCTGTTCTTTCGTCTGCTCGGCCCTCCCCGGGTTTGCTGCTGGTTCTTCCCGGGTTGGCTACCGTCCCTTCCACCTCCGTGGAAGGGCAGTTCCCCCTGGCCACATTCCCCACTTCCGCAGGGGAGCGGCACACCGCCGGCCGGCTTTCTCGGGGGCTGCACGGGTTCCCTTAGATGTTCCCCATAGATGTTCCTGGTGCATGCCGTCTCTCTCCTCCTTTATAGTCCTCCTCCGCCAATCCTAACTCGGCTGCCCACACGCCGAGTACGCTGCTCTCCAATCAGGAGCAAGTCCTACAGTTTATTGGTTGAACTGGAGGCAGCTGTGTAGAAGCTGTTTACTTCTCTCCCAACGCCACATTGTGGGAGAGCAGATGCATAGAATAAGTCTTAATTCGAGTAACTTAGTCTAGTCCGGATTGCTCCCCACAGATCCCCCTTTCTTTTTATTTTTTGGCGTTGATACGCGCCTGTCTTCGGTGTCCCGCGGCACACACTCTGCTCTACTTGCTAGAGTTGCCACAGGCTCTTACAAGTCCTATCAATCAGGCAAACCGAATCCGGGTCCTCTCTTCGCCATGTTGTGAGGAGGTTTTTAGGCGCTGATGCGTGCCTGTGTTCGGTGACCTGCGGCTCACACTCTGGTCGAGCCGCCTGCTGGCGCTTACCGCCTTAATTAGGCAGACCGAATCCAAGCCTTCTCATTGCCTTTTTGTGGGGAGGCCTTACTGATGTTAATTCGTGCCTGTCTTCGGTGACCTGCGGCGCATAAGCTGCTAGCCGCCGCAGGTGCTCATCGTGCTCATCGCCTCACTTAATCAGGCAGACCGAATCCAAGCTCTCACAGTGCAGTGTTGTAGGGAGGCCTTTCTATTTCTCTATTTCTCTATCTCCGGGCATTCCTATTTCTCCCATTTTACTTCTATCTTCCAGCATTCCTATTTCTCTCATCTTACTTCTAAACTTCTGTTTCTCTTATCCCCACAGCTTCCCGGCGCCTCGCCCCGCCGGCGGGTTCCCGGCTCTGCGCCGCTTCAGCCCGCGCCTCATCTGCGCGGCTCGGCTTTGCGCGGTCCGCGGTCTCCACGCCCTTCGCGTCTGCACCACGGCCTACGCCAGCCCCGTTCCCTATCTATTCACGCCCCGTGCTCTCTCTGCACGCGGCGGCTTCCGCGAGTAACACAGCGTAGCTTACGTGTCCGCCACTAGCATTCAATCTAAGTTCCCCGGGCTAGCCTGGCGAATTCAACCCAGCATACGTCTCCGCCCCATGATTTGGCTTCCCGTCCTTTGCTCCCCGGGCTAATCAGACGGATCCCAATCTGGCTCACGTTTCAGCTTCTGGTTTCAACTTTTCGCCCCCTATTCCCGGGCTAACTTGAGAACCCCAAAGTGGCTTTCGTATCCGCCTCGGCCTGCCCCCCGAGGCTTCAATTTTCCTAACATTTTTCTCTACCCGGTATGTTTCCCCAAACTTTCCTCCAACGATATTCCTCCCTCATTTCTCCTGGCCTCTCCCCACAGTCCGCGTCCGAGTCTGTTTGTTCTAGCTTTCACTTTCGCTTTCGACCTTAGAGATTTCTCCCAGCTTCCCCCCGTAGTCCGTATCCGAATCTATGCCTAGGCTTTCAATAGCTTCTTCCGGCACCCTTTTCGTCCGGCTTTTCCCTAGGCTGTTTGCTAGTCTCTCTTTCCGGTATTTTCCCAGTTCTTCCCGTTTCTTCCCTCCTAAGTTTCCTATCCGTCCTAGGTTTCCTATCCGAGCTAGGTTTCCTATCCGAGCTAGGTTTCCTATCCGAGTCACGGCACCATTATGTCGCTCCCCCTCTTCGTGGAGGAACGACACTAAGCCCTGCCTAGGCTTCATATCCGAGTCACGGCACCATTATGTCGCTCCCCCTCTTCGTGGAGGAGCAACACAGGACCCTGCGCTGTTCTTTTGTCTGCTCGGCCCTCCCCGGGTTTGCTGCTGGTTCTTCCCGGGTTGGCTACTATCCCTTCCACCTCCGTGGAAGGGCAGTTCCCCCTGGCCACATTCCCCACTTCCGCAGGGGAGCGGCACACCGCCGGCCGGCTTTCTCGGGGGCTGCACGGGTTCCCTTAGATGTTCCCCATAGATGTTCCTGGTGCATGCCGTCTCTCTCCTCCTTTATAGTCCTCCTCCGCCAATCCTAACTCGGCTGCCCACACGCCGAGTACGCTGCTCTCCAATCAGGAGCAAGTCCTACAGTTTATTGGTTGAACTGGAGGCAGCTGTGTAGAAGCTGTTTACTTCTCTCCCAACGCCACATTGTGGGAGAGCAGATGCATAGAATAAGTCTTAATTCGAGTAACTTAGTCTAGTCCGGATTGCTCCCCACAGACTCTTGGTTTCCACATCCTTCTCCAAAGGATCATGACTTCCAAGTGAGAGATGAAGCCAGGCGCCCTACTTCCTCTGCCCGCACTTCTGCACAGAGATGGCCCTTCTACATGCAGGTACGTGGAAGACACCATCCATGAAGCAGCGGGGCCTCAGCAGACATCAGATCTGCCCATGCTGTCATTGGAAGCCGAGGTGGCAGACCCAGCGGTGGGGCGGCACAGGCACAAGCTCAAAAGCGACAAGTGTGGGCAGAAGCTGTGGGCACCCAGAGTCCAGTCATGTCTCCTCTTTAGGATGACCAGAACAGGTGAGACAGCCTGCAGCCCTCCTCAGTGCTGAGCAGGGACCTGCCTATAGATGCACAAATTCAAGCCACTTCTAAGAGTCTGTTTCCTGTTAAATTCAAAGCAGCTGGCATTTGCAGACCTGTGCGTGCAGGAGGTTCAGAGCATGACATGAGGAAAATCACTACCCCTAGATGAGAGAGTGAGCAGATGAAAGCCGTAGCAGAGCCATCAGGTGGAAAATTGGGAAAAACTAGAGACAGTTCAGTACGCAAACATCAGGGGAGGAACTCGGGGATAGGAACCATCAGCAAGCAGGTTCCCCAGAGGTTGACCGAAACTCAAGGAGCGCTGGAGGACCTAGCCCAGAGGGTGGGGCTGCTGCACAAGTTTCAGGACACCTGTTTGATCTCTGTGGAGAGCCAGGACCTTCACCCAGGCGGTCAGATCCTGGCATAGCAACAGTGTTACTCTATGGGTCACATGGACGCTAGGTTGCTGTTAGAAACTTGGCAAAAAGAGTATTTTTTTTTAATGAAACATCCAAAAAAGCAGACAAGGAAGCTATAGGCCTTAAAGGTAAAGTAGAAGATAAAAGAAGAAAGGGGCCCATTCCTAGAGTGGCAAACCTCATGTAATCATCAAATGAACTATTTTCCAGTAGCCCTTGAGGTAATGGCGCATTGTGATAAAAAGCAGTCAGACGTCTCCCTCTTGGAAATTAACTCTCAGATGGAGCCACGTAGGACATCTTCATGGCTGTGATGTTCTAGGTCTCATCATCCTCAGAGTGAGAGCAGTTTCTGCGGCAGGAATAAGGACAATACTGGAATTGTGGTTCCTCCTTTCAGCTTTCCCCATCTTCTGACTGATCAGTGCTTCTTTTTGACAGGCAGAGTTAGACAGTGAGAGACAGAGAGAAAGGTCTTCCTTTTCCATTGATTCACCCCCAAAATGGCCGCTATGGCCGGCCCGCTGTGCCAATCTGAAGCCAGGAGCCAGGCGCTTCCCCCTGGTCTCCCATGGGGTGCAGGGCCAAAGCACATGGGCCATCCTCCACTGCATTCCCCGGCCACAGCAGAGAGCTGGACTGGAAGAGGAGCAACCGGGACAGAATCCAGGGTGCTGGCGCTGCAAGTGGAGGATTAGCCTAGTGAGCCACGGCGCCAGCCTGATCAGTGCTTTTAAGCCTCATATGAAGACAACTGAGCCCTGCAAGAAGGGGACCTGAAAGCTTGGATCTGTCTCCTAGGCAACAAGACAGACTACCACAAGAAACAGAAGACTAGGGGCAAGCATTTGGCATGGAAGTTAAGATCACTTGGGATGCCTGTACCCCATGTTGAAGTGCTTGAGTTTAAATCTCTGCCATGCTCCCCATTCCAGCTTCCTGCTAATGCCCACCATGAGAGGAAGCAGATTAGACAGCTCCAATAGCTGGTTCCCTGCCGCTCATGTGAGAGACCTAGATTGAGGTCCAGGATCGGCCTGGCCCATCCCTGGCTGTGTGGTCACAGCGAGAGTGAACCAACAAATGGAAGATTTGTATTTGTCTCTCTTCCTTTAAAATAAAGAAAAAGAAAAATCAAAAAATAATATATTAGAAAAAAATGCAGACACTTAAGTGGTCACAGCCAGAGGATCAGAAGTGTCAAATTCATTTAGATTTTTAGAAAGAAATCCTTAGTCACAGTGGAGCACAGCTGCTCTTCTCCCTTGGAACACCTTGTCCCCTACTGTTACACATTTAAGAACCTGAAGTTACATGGAGGTGTTCTTGCTTGATAAATGGGATGAAGGCATAAGAAATAATAACACCTACATGACACCATACACCTTGGAACTTTTCATCTAAATCTCAATCACATCTATTTTTATTCTTAATGCTACTTATAAAATAAGTATTTCTGTAGATTAAAAAAACTCTTCTGGTACCTTGTTCTTGGACTTCCCAGTCTCTAGAACTGTGAGAATTACATTTCTGTTGTTTCTAAGTTGCCTCACCTAAGGTATTTTAATTTAGCAGCTCAAATGAGCACATTGAGCTAATCCACATAAAGGGTGACATGCAATGGAAATACAGATTGACAAATGGGGGGTAAGCTGAATGTATCCACATCCTGGGATCCATGGAACATGCATCCTCATCAGGCATCTCATGGCGGTTTCTTTTTTTTTTTTTTGGTCTTGAATTAAATTAATTAAAAAACATGATTTAAATGAACTTTTCTGTTTTTTGGAGGTGAATCACTAACAAATTCCTTTTCCAATATATTTATTCTATGTATTTGAAAAGCAAACACACACACACATACACACACACACACACACAGAGCCTAAATACACAGGTTATCTCCCCAAATGGCTGCAACAGCCCTGTGCCTAACTGAAACCAGGAGCCAGAAACTCAACCTGGGTCTCCCATACAGGTGGCAAAGGCTCAAGTATATGGGCCATCTTCTGCCTTCTCAGGCACGTTAGTAGGAAGCCAGATCAGAAGTATGCAGGCAGCACTCAAACTGGCACTGTGATATGTGATGCTGGCAGGGCAAGCAGTGGCATCCCCTTCTGCACCACAATGCTTGCCCCACTAACGGATTCTTTAAAAAAAAAAAAGATTTATTTAGGGCCAGCATTGTAGGTAAAGTTGCCACCTGTGGCACCAACAGCTCATGTGGGCACATGTGTGAGCCCCAGTTGCCCCACCTCTGATCCAGCTCCATGCTAGTGTGCCCAGGAAAGCATTGGAGGATGACCCAACCACTTGGGCCCCTGCAGCCAGAAGTTCCTGGCTCCTGGCTTCAGACCAGACCAGCCCCACCTGTTGCAGCCACTTGGGGCATGAACCATTGGATGGAATCTCTCTCTATCTTTCTTTCAAATAATAAAATTAAAAGTAAAAAGTTGTATTCTATTTACTTGAAAAATAGAATGACAGGGAAGGAATGTGAGAGGGACAGAGAGAGAGAGAGAGATTGATTGATTGACCATCCATTCATTAGTTCACTCCACAAACGGCTGTTGAAACCAGGAGCCAGAAACTCAATTATCTGGGTCTCCCACAGGTGTGACAGGGGCCCAAGTACTTGTGGTACAGTGAGGGAGTGCAAGTCCCGCCTGCTCAACTTCTAGCCCAGCTCATTGCAGTTTTCTGCAATTTTCTTACAAGTGGAGACAGGGCTCAATAAAAACTAACTCTTCCCCACTCTTTCATGATTTAAAGTTCAGTCAAATTTCAGGTTGATAAGAAATCTTCTAAGAGTATGGCTAATGAAGCTCCGAATTCTCTTGCAGTCTCCTCCTGCATTACCTATGCAATGCACACTTGAGCTCTCGGATGCTGGCACTGTTCTCTCAAATGGAATTGCCCCTATATGGTCAGCAGAACAAACCAAAGTCAAAGTCTGCGAGAGTCTCTCATTATTCTGATCCAACCTTTGTGGCATAACCCTTCAAATTTAAAAATAATATCTTGTCACTTCTCTTAAATATTATTTTTCGATGGCTTTGGGTTAAGACAATTGAGGTTAGCAGCTCTGTTTGAACAGCTGCTGGACATTTGTAGAGGAGTGATTCCTCTGTTTCTGCAGGGAACCTTGAAAAGCAGTCTTTATCCTTTCAATCAGCGTTAGTTGACCTTGGCCTTGCATCCTTTTGCTCAACTCTTCCTTATAACCTTAACATTTTCCAACAAAAGTTTCCATTTGGGAGGTTTTCACAAAGAGCTTGGGTTTGCCTGGCCACCCTCTTGAAGTTCTGAATGTAATGCATTTGGGAGAGAGGGGGTTTGTAGTTGAAGAACTTGGAAGCCAGCTCCCAAACGCCTATTTTGTATTGGGTGAGTGAGCACCCATCACCATTAGGGATTTTTCATAATCACTACAAAAAGAGCTACGAAAGTCTAATGTCAGCCAGGAAGTAAGTAGGTTACATCTGGGCAGATGGTTAATATTAGAGGGAAGGATGGCCAAACTCATGATTTTCTTTTTCCTTAACAGCAGTATCAACAAAACAAGGCAACCCTTCTCGGGCATCTGAGGTGAAGCACTCCACGGAGTGCCTCCTTAGGCTTAGCTCATGGCTGATGGCTATCAGTGCACTGTTGCCTGATGCCCCCTCGCCACGTGGCTAGATGTTCCTAAGATGAGACTTGCATTTCTATCTAATAGATGGTTTGCTTCAGTTGCTGGCATCCACAGCCATTAGGGTCATTAAGATTGTTTTTTGAATCTAGCAAAGTGAAACACTGGACTTGGGATTGTACTTTTACCTCCAAAGCTAATTGGTGTTTTTAAAATGTCCCCTCTGATTTATAACCATGAATAGTTACACACACACAGTGTTAGTAGCCTTTTTATTCTTGTCTACAAATCTTGCGGTTGATGTAATAGCCCACATCTGCTGAAAGATTAAAGAGTATTCCAGAATAATCTGTTTCCTCTTTCTGTGTGGGTATTTGGATAGTGTAGAAAGTGAAGGCATCAGGATGGGGAGGAGGGGGAAGATGAAAACGAATAGGAAGAATTCATCTGCCTTCCACTGCTGTCCTGACTTCTAAGCCCAACTCTGTAACGACAGACATCTTCAAGGCCACTTGCTTATTTAGATTTGTCAGAGGATGGGCAAGTTCCCCCAAGGTTGCATCGAGAGAAGGCTGCCACTATGAGAAGAGAGAAGACACTTACGGAGCTGTGAGGCAGTAACTGCTCACCTGGATCACTGAGCCTCTCTCCTTGGGTGCCAGGTGGCTATGCTGCCGTCCAATCACATCCACTCTGAGTAGTCATAACTCCACAACACTCAGGTTGGAGAAACACAGCGAGCATCAGCACTACCACTCCACGCACCTAAAAAAGCATAAATTTTGGTGCACTATATACTGCAAGTAATAATTTTTTTATTTGAAAGGCAGAGAGATCCAGAGAAGGACAGAGAGAGAGAGCTCCCATCATCTGGTTCACTCTCCAAAATGTCTGCAACAGCCCATGGTTGGGGCTGAAGCTGGAGCTAGGAACTTAATCCATTCATCATCAGTTCAAATCACCAGTGTTGTTTTGTTGTGAGATAACAATCTCTGCCATTCATCTTCTATACTGTGCTAGATGGTACTTCTGCAAAACACAAATAAATGCCTTTTTAACCTAATTCCAGACTTTACATACATCCCTTTTCAGTTTTACCTTACTATGTTCTTTTTTTTTTAATTATTTATTTGAAAGTCAGAGTTACACAGAGAGAGAGAAGAGGCAGAGAGAGAGAGAGAGAGAGAGAGAGAGAGAGAGGTCTTCTATCTGCTGGTTCACTCCCCAGTTGGCCACAATGACCAGAACTGTGCTGATCCGAAGCTAGGAGCCAGGAGCCTCCTCCAGGTCTTCCCATGCAGGTACAGGGACACAAGGACTTAGACCATCTTCCACTGCTTTTCCAGGCCATAGCAGAGAGCCAGATCAGAAGCCAGGCTTTGAATCAGCACACATATGGAATGCCAGCACTGCAGGCGGCAGCTTTACCCACTACGCCACAGAGCCAGCCCCACCTTACTATTTTCTGTCCATTTTTTCCAACCTGGGAAGGTCTTGTAAATACTGCTTCTTTCCACTCACTATTAATGCTTTCTTATCCACAAATCTCTAAAGGACATCATTTATATAGCCCTCTGTGTTGTTGTTGATTAAAAAAAAATCTCAGCAGGATTTGAAGAAAAGCAGAGAAGAACTTTTCCCCAAATGGCTTTGATCCATTAAATCAATATACTTTGGGTATATTTGTTCAGAAAACTATAAATTCACCTAAATTAGCTATAATCCAGTTTACATTTGTTTATCTTGTCTGTATAAGTTTCATAAGGCATTTTATTAAAAGCTTTGTGGAAACTTTTATTTGCTTGATACAGACATATGCCTGATAATCTATCTCGTAACTTTAAAACTCAAGGGAGGGCCAGCGCTGTGGCCTACTAGGTAAAACCACCACCTGCCGACATCCCATATAGGAGCTGGTTTGAGTCCTGGTGGCTCCACTTCCAATCCAGCTCTCTGCTATGGCCTGGAAAGCAGTAGAAGATGGCCCAAGACCTTGGGCCCCTGTACCCATGTGGGAGACCCAGAGGAAGCTTCTGGCTCCTGGGTTTGGATTGGCACAACTCCAAATCAGAAATTTTCCAAATCAGAAGTGCCTGTATGAAAGCACTTCAAAAAGCTTATGAGAAAATGGAATCAATAGATATGTTTATTTTGGTGCAAAAAATGTTTTAAATCTTGAGGCCAGCATTGTGACACGGTAAATTATGCCTGCTACACTAGCACCCCATATCAGAGTACAGGCTGGAGTCCTAACTGCTCTGCTTCTGATCCAGCTCCCTGCTAATGTGCCTGGGAAAGCAGAGGAGGATGGACCAAGTGCTTAGGTGCCTGCCATCCATGGGAGACCTGGAAGGAGTTCCTGGCTACTGGCTTCCTCCTGGGCCACATTTGGCTGTTGCAGCCATTTGGGGAGTGAACCAGCAGATAGAAGATTCTCTCTCTCTCTCTCTCTCTCTCTGTCCTCTGTCTTTCCAATAAAATAAATAAATCTTTAAAAATTTTTGTGAAATGCACATGTACTTTTTCCAGGATACCAGTTTCCCAATAGCTCCTGTAACAAGTGACCACAGCCTGCCTGGCTCAAACAACACAGGCTTGTCATATTCCAGTGCTGGAGGTCAGAAGTCCAAGGTCAGTTTCACTGGACTAAAATCAAGGAATCGGCAGGGCTGTATTCCTGCTGGAAGCTCGCAGGGCAGAAGCTGTTGCCCTGCCTTTTCCAGCTTCTAGATGCTGCCCGCATTCCTTGGTTCACAGGCCCCAGCCAGCAATGGAGCCGCTGTACCCTTTGTTCCCATGGCTGCATCCTCTTTCCCTTCTCTAACTCCCCTGCCGTCCTCTAAGAACCCCCCCCCCCCCGTTACCCTGGACCGACCCATACAGCCACATAGCTTGCTTGCCCATTTCACAATCCTGAATTGATCACATCAGCTAGGTTCCTTTTGCTATGTAAGGCAGCCTGTTCACAGATTCCAGGGGTTAGGATGTACACATCTTTGAAGGAGGTCATTTTTCTGTTCACTGAAGATCCCAAGGCCATGACACCAGCAATATTTTTAGATGTAATTTATTTGTCTGAAACGCATTTTGGCGGCATAATACTCTGACAATCATCTTTACTCTCTTGGAACACAGTTCTCTCAGTCACATTAGCTTTTCCACGTTGAAATACCCTTTCCTTTATCAGGGAGAGGCAGGCAAAAATGTCAGTTGAGTAACTTTGATGGGCTACTGTCTAATTGGATCCCACATTCTCCAAACAGAGATCTCTCCCTTCTTTGTCCATCTTCTTGCTTTAAAAAACAAATGTCAAAAATGAGCTTTGTCATCGCATATTCACAATTCGCCTTTAGGATGGTTCATCTGAACAGATTTGCCCCACATCCCCGGTCTTCCACCTAACCTTGACTCTGTGCCCTTTCTCCGAGGTTCTGGGTCTGTTCTTTCTAAATCCGGTCTTGGAAAGTTTCTTGGGTACATTCAGTTTCTTTAGTGTCTCCTTGATGTCCTTCTCATTAGGATAACCCAAGATTACAGAGTAAGCATTTCTTTTTTTAAAGTCACTTATTCTTCTTAAGTGATAGTTCCTTTTAGAAATAGACTATGAACTCATTTTAACTTACTCTGGTTAAAAAAAAAAAAAAAAAGCCAGCGGATGTGTCTGAACATGCCCATTTGTTCCCCTTCTCTGCTGTTCTGAATTCCAAGGTGACTCAGTCACTCCCTCCCATCTTCCCTATACCTTCTGTCTCACCAACTGGCTTTCCTTTTTGGTCAGAATTAAGTGGAAACTCTATTCTTTTTGTCCTCCAGTCAGCTGTTCTTCTTTTAGCAACAGGAGCCTCCCAGCAGATGTTTGAAGAGTTAAAGTCATGACATCACCTATGACTTCTGTAGACCAAGCAGGCCTTCCCCTTCCCCGCTTCTCCGCCTGCATCTCTGCCCACATGCTTCCACACAGAGTTCTCGAGTTTTCCACGGGTACTTTATTAACATCTAGTACTCTGAGTTCAGTGTGAGGACGGGGACTGTGAAAGCTTCATGTGCCAGACAGGCAAAGATTTACGGGTGTGTCAGGAGTGGAGTCTAGACCAATCTGCAGGCCTGAAGTACATGAGTAAGACACAAACCCTCTGATTTAGCTTAGGGGGATCATGTGGTTTCAGGAACAAACATGTCACCCCAGCTACAGGGATGGAGTACAACCAAGGCTATGGCCATCGTTACACTCACTGAGGAACCACAGTGATCAGTGCTGATGTAGGCCTGTGACCAAAGTCAGATCACTCATAGAAGACATCAACTCCTACTGCAGATTGGGATGGAGCTTCCCTTGCCTCTGGGAGTGAACAGAAAGTCCATAGGCCAGGGAGCTGCGTGGCAGCCCTCTTATGACCCCAAGAGGAGCTCATTTTAGATGAAATTGATGCCATGGAGAAGAAAACAAAAAAATTGAAAGAAATAAATCAATCATTGAGTCATAAAAAGACATCCTCTGGGGCCAACCTTCCTCAGGAAGCTCGATTTATCTTCATGTGAAGCCTGGATGACTTGGGCTTTCTTCAAAGTGTGCCCTTCCATTCCATAATCAGATCTGAAGTTCTTTGCCACCAAGTTTCAACAATAATCTTGAAATTGAGTTAAAACCTTAAATTTACTTGTTTATTCTTAATTACCATTATTTCTATGTGTTAACTTTGAACCAAAAAAATGTTTTCTTGGTTGCATTTTTCATGAAAAGAAAAGTGACCAATTTGTCAACTTGAAAATACCAATGGAAAAATAGAAAACAAAGATGTAAGATGGAGAGGATTGTCAAAGGCACAGGTGTCAGGAACTAGCATTGGTTACAAGGAAGAGTAGAATTTGGGCTGAAATGAAAAAGTTTTGAGAAAATGTAGTACTTCCCAGGGGAAAAGGCACTAAAAGAAGGTCGAGGTGCCCCTTGTTATGGCATGAGGGCTGAGGGAGATCTCCCTGGTGTGGGAGACAGGGTTGGAGCCCAGGGGTGACTAACTTGGGGGTGGTTGGGGTGGGGTGCTAGGAAGTTGAGTGGAGTCAGGACAGAAAGATGAAGAAAACAAAGAGTGCCTGATGGATACCAGGTGATGCAGGGAGAGAAGGTGGTCTGGCAGGAAGTTGTGGCAAGTGGAAGGAATGGCATTTGCTCAAAGAGTCAGCTCTGAATTCCAGCTATTCAAGGGCTCCAGGTCTTCAGTTTTTGAACTGCCTCTGTGCACACACACAGAGAGGACAATGATTTGTTCTTTCACAATGATCTATTTCTGCAATACAATTTCCTCTCCCGTACCCATGCCCTCCGTTTCTGTCTTAGGCACAAGCATGTCATAACTGGGCAGTTGGAGGCAGCTACAGAAACATGTAGTCAAACGTCAGTGGTATATGTGGCGTTCCATCCTCTTGTCTCACATAAACCTTCAACCCTCATACTCCTCTAGGAGAGGCCTGTAAAACATTCTTTTTCAAATGCCCATGGTGGCCCCCACTCAGAAACATTGCTAATAAGCTGTATAGCTCTTTTCCCAAGAATTTTCTCCCTTGGCTTAAATGCATTCCTCCTTCCACCACTGCATGGAAAGCAACTTAAAACTCTAAATGGCCATAGAGATGATCCAAACCACCTCTCCATTTTTGAAATCAGGGAAACTGAGGCCCAGAAAAACTACAAATACTCATACGCAAGTAGCTCAGAAAGTTCGTAGAACAAAGGAATCAAAATATAAGTTTGTTTTGGTGCAAAGAAGTTGGAAATCTATGCAAAGATTTTGTATTGCACATTTTCCATGAACTTTTTAAAGGCTCTGCACATATTCAGTGAGGGCTCAAGCTGGCATTCACATTGTGGTGCCCTGAGCCCTGGCCTGTGGGGAGCAACTGAGACTAGACTAAGTTACTGGAATTAAGACTTATTCTATGCATCTGCTCTCCCACAATATGGCGCTGAGAGAGGGAGCAAACAACCTCTACACAGCTGCCTCTCGCCAATTTGATGGATAAGCTGCAGGAGCTGATCCTGCTCCTGATTGGAGGAGAGCAGCGTACTCGGCGTGTGGGTAGCAGAGTTGGTATTGGTGGAAGAGGACTATAAAGGAGGAGAGAAACAACATGCACCAGGAACATCTGAAGGAACACCTGAGCAGCCCCCGAGAGAGCCGGCCGGCGGTGTGCCGCTCCCCCGCGGAAGTGGGGAAAGTGGCAGGGGGTGCTGCCCCTCCACGGAGGTGGAGGGGTCGGCAGCTAACCCGGGACAGCGTCCTTCCTCCACGAGTGAGGGAACGAATGGCAGCAAACCCGGGAAAGGGTCAGGTAAGAAGAACAGTGCAGGGTCCAGTGTCGTTCCTCTGAGAATGGGGGAGCGACACTGGCCCAGGATTTATGCTCCACATTACAAAACTCTGTCGGTCATTAGAATTCTGACCCATTAGAATTCTTGTCCCTCTAACTAAACTTGGTTTAAGATCCATCGCTGACATCAACACCCATCCTTGTTTCAACCCACTTAGTTATATACTGGATTGTGTGTATGTGTGTGTTTATTTTAGTCTCTTTGCCTCACAGAGTTTAAGCCCCTCTGGGCACCAACCTGCTCTTTGGCTCTTACATTCTTCTCTGTCCATGTAACCTCATTCAGTCTCTTGCTTCACCTGGGGATTAGAAACCCACAAACGGCAGTGACTGTGTCTTGTTGGTCTTTGTGTCTTCATTCCCTCGAAGAGTACCAGGCACACAGCAAGCCCTGAGTAAAAGTCTGTCTGATGAAAGGCCCTATCAATCTGGATACTGCACGGCCATAAAAATCACTGACTACTGCTCTCGTATTCTTCATCATCAGGTACTTCAAGTAGTGGAGGGAGCAGGTAAAAATTAATTCCCAGAATCAGTTCATCAGTTGCTCAAAAAAGTGAAACACGGAATACCATATGACTGGGCAATTCCACTCCTGGTATATACCCAGAGGAATTGTATGAATACTCTTCATTTTGTTTTTATATTCATCAGTTGATAGACATTTGGGGTGCTTCCACTGACTTTAGGCTTTTAAGAATTATGCCAATAACATTCACATATGCATTTTGGTGTGAACCTATGTTTTCAACTCTGCAAGGTACACATCTAGGAATGGAGTTATCTGGTCACATTTGGTAACTGTATGCCTAACTTTCTGGGAAACTAACAAGCCATCTCCATGTCAGCTGCACCATTTTACATTCCAGGAATGCACAAGGATTCCATGTTTCTGCATCCTCACCAACATTCGTATTTCCCTTTTGAAAAATTATAGCCATCCTAGAGAGAACGAAGTTACATCTCACTGTGGTTTTGATGTCCCTAATGGCAACAATGTACATTTTTCCATATGCTTCTTGGTCATTTGAAGATTTTCTCTGGATAAATATCTATTCAGATCCTCTGCCCATATTTAACGTTGGGTTAGCTATCTTTTTATTGTTAAACTGTAAGAATTCTTGATATATTTTTTAAAAAAACAATTTATTTATTTGAAAAGTAGAGTTACAGAGAGATAGAGGCAGGGAGAGAGAGAGAGAGAGAAAGAGAGAGAGAGATCTTCCATTTGCTGGTTCACTCCCCAAAATGCCTCAACAGACAGAACTGAGCCAATCTGAAGCCAGGAGCCAAGAATGTCTTCCAGGTCTCCCATGGGTGCAGGGGCCCAAGCACTTAGGCCATCTTCTATTGCTTTCCCAGGCCATAGTAGAGAGCTAGGTCAGAAGTGGAGCAGCCGGGACTCGAACTGGTGTCCCTACGGGATGCCAGCACTGCAGGCAGCAGCTCTATCCAATATGCCACAGTGACAGCCTCCATATATTCTTGATAATAGAGCCTTCTCAGAGAGATGATTCACAAGCATTTTCCTCCATCCTGTGGGTTGTCCTTTTACATCCTTGATAGTCCTTGGTCACACAAATGCTTATAATTGTGATGAAGTCCACTTGATCTACTTTTCCCTTTGGCTGTTTGTGCTTTGGTCCAGATCTCTGAACTGCAGCCCTGATTATCACCAAGGTCATCTCATTGTTCCTTAGCTTTCTGGAGAACAAATCTGGTGGGTCCCTGGCTCATCAATGAACAGCTTCTCCAGGGAGCAGATTAAGGGATGTGAGGATGAAGAGTAACAGAGGACAAAAGGATTACTTGGTAAGACATGATAACCAGGACATGCTTCTAGCAAGGAGTGTGAGAGAGGCATCCTTTCCTGATCGAGGTATGTGGAATGACCATACAAGTCCTAAGAAAACTGTAGCTGCTCTGACACCTGGCAGCTGGCTGCCACCCAGTGGTGGAAATTGGAACGGCTTGGGGGTACTAGTTTACAGTTGCTAATTAAGTACCTAAAAGAACATTTTGCTTACAATTTCATGTGGGTCACTCTGGGGAATAGATGTGCTTGGCTTTTGGGGTGGTTTGTGCCTTGGTTGGATCTGAGTGGAAGTCCAGCTTGTCTCCATCGATTTGAAGTTGATGATGCTGGGGAGTGGTTCCCACATGGCAGACTGCCACGTTCCAGGTAGGCAGGCATCACTGATCTAATGGAGCGGTTTGCTTCAAGACATCTTTGCACTCCATGTTTGTGATACCTCTACTTTCAGACTTCTGAACTACCAACCAGAGGCCCCTCATTTGATATTTCCAGCAGGGAAATATCTGTTAGGATGAAGCCATGGCTGTAAATCAGGAGAGCTATCACCTCTTAGCCTAAAGTTTGAACTCCTTAGCCCAAACACTGCGTGATCAAAACAAGAAACCATAAATCAAGAGGAGAAAGAAGACTTTTTTTTTTTTTTTTTTTTGGACAGGCAGAGTGGACAGTGAGAGAGAGAGACAGAGAGAAAGGTCTTCCTCTGCCATTGGTTCACCCTCCAATGGCCGCCGCAGCCGGCGCGCTGCGGCCGGTGCACCGCGCTGATCCGATGGCAGGAGCCAGATGCTTCTCCTGGTCTCCCATGGGGTGCAGGGCCCAAGCACTTGGGCCATCTTCCACTGCACTCCCTGGCCACAGCAGAGAGCTGGCCTGGAAGAGGGGCAACCGGGACAGAATCCGGCGCCCCAACCGGGACTAAAACCCAGTGTGCCAGCGCCACAAGGCGGAGGATTAGCCTAGTGAGCCACGGCGCCGGCCAAGAAGACACGTTTAATAGATGGATTATTTAAAAGTTAAAACTGAGGGGCTGGTGCTATGGTGCAGCGGGTTAATGCCCTAGTCTGAAGCACCAGCATCCAATATGGTTGCTGGTTCTATTCCCGGCTGCTCCTCTTCCAATCCAGCTCTCTGCTATAGCCTGGGATAGCAGTAGAGGATGGCCCCTGCACCCGCATGGGGGACCCAGAAGAAGCTCCTGGCTCCTGGCTTCAGATCAGCACAACTCCGGCTGTTGTGGCCGATTGGGGAGTGAACCATCGGATGGAAGATCTCTCTCTTGCTCTGCCTCTCCTCTCTCTGTGTAACTCTGACTTTCAAATAAATAAATAAATCTTAAAAAAAAGTTAAAACTGAAAAATAACATCGCCAGAATATTCTCCCTAGTTCACTTCAATTTTCAATTTGTTGAGTACAGGAATCCATCTTGAAGTAACTCAAAGTCAATGACAGGTAAAATAATCAAATTATGAAAGAGTATCATGTGCTACAGAGTTTCACAATCAGTGGGAATCTAAATTCTGTGTTAAACTTTCTTTTAAAAAGTATTTATTGATTTGAAGGGCAGAGAGACCAAGAGAGATGGAGAGATAGTTGGCTCCGACTTCAGACTCCTGGCCACCAGGACTGTGAGAAACCAGCGTGTGACGTGTGAGCCACCCACTCAGCTGACTAAGATTTGCTCTTTAACTTTCTCCCTTTCTAGCCTGCAGTCATTCTGCAAGGAATTAGGATGGAGTTGAGGGAACGCATCTGCATATCTAGAGATCATCCTGTTTCTCCCCATTTTCAGGTTAAAATTTCATGGAAGAATTCCACTTGGGTTCAGTGGATCCTATACCAACTCCTGAATTAAACAAAGCTTGCTGGTAGGGAGTCATGAGATTGCATAGGAGGCAGGAGGGACTATAACATTGGAAGACTCCTCTGAAGCCACTTGATTGGACAGGTCCTCCTGATGGCCCTCAAAGTGCTGTGTGTTACACACTGACCACACCTCCCACTTGCTCATCCTGCTCCGCCTGATATATGCCAAACCCATTCTTTTTTTTTTTTTTTTTTTTTTTTTTTTTTTTTTTTTTTTTTTTTTTTTTTTTGACAGGCACAGTTAGACAGTGAGAGAGAGATAAAGGTCTTCCTTTTCCGTTGGTTCACCTTCCAATGGCCACTGCGGCTGGCGCGTTGCGTCTGGCGCACCGCCCTGATCCGAAGCCAGGAGCCAGGTGCTTCTCCTGGTCTCCCATGTGGGTGCAGGGCCCAAGCACTTGGGCCATCCTCCACTGCACTCCCTGGCCACAGCAGAGAGCTGGCCTGGAAGAGGGGCAACCAGGACAGAATTCGGCGCCCTGACCAGGACTAGAACCCAGTGTGCTGGTGCCACAGGCGGAGGATTAGCCTATTGAACCATGGCTCTGGCCACCAGGCCCATTCTTACTGCAGTCTCTGTACAATGTAATTTCTGTGCTTGGAATATCCTTTCCTGAGATGGCAACAGGATTTTAAGTCTTTGCTCAAATATTCCTCTCAGCAAGGCCTGCCCTGACTATCGCGTTTCATATCACAACCTTTTTCCTTCCCTCTGGCACTTGCAGTTCTTATCTTGCTTTATGGTATGATTTCCTCAATGCATTTAGTATTTTCTATAGTGCTTATAGAAGATAAGTACTTACGCTTATTATCTCTTTCCCCTCGCTGTGGTGATAGAAACTTTTGGCATGCTTTGTTCATCAGTGGATTCCAGGCACCTGGAGCTCTGCTTGACCCTAGGCCTTCACTAAACATTTGACGAATGGAGGGATGAATGGATAAACCAATCAGTTACCAAGGGAAATGGGAGGTGTTACTTCTAGACAAAGGGAAAAGTTCTGGGTAGAAAATGTGAGAGCTGTCTACTACATCGAACATTTATCAAGTGGTTACCATTTGGCAGCGCTGTGAAAACGAAAGTAGAAAGCACAGTGCTGGCACTCAGAGTCCCTGAGCACATCTCCTTCAAAGGAAAAAGGAGAGAACTTCTAATGACTGAGAAGAGGAATCATGGTTCAAAGAGGAGGGTGTTTCATTTATTCTTGGGTAATCGGAGGAGGCTGCAGGGCCACAGCCGCTCCTGGAGCTGGGTCTTGAAAAGATGAATGGGAGCCATTTAGTCTAGCACATGGTTAGGATGCCTGTGTCCCATATCGGAGAACCTGGCTTCAATTCCTTACTTGAGCCGTGATACCAGCTTCCTGCTAACACAGAACCTGAGAGACAGCAGATGATGGCTCAAGTAGTAGGGTCCCTGCCACCACATGGGTGACAGCTAGACTGAGTTCTTGGTCCCTGGCTCTGACTCCAGCCCAACCCCTGCCATTTGGGAGTGAATCAGTGGATGGAAGTCTCTCTCTCAAATGAATTATATATAAATATAGAGATAGTTGATGAATTCTGATGGGAAGTAAGGAGAATATTCCAGGCAGAGATAACTGGAAAATGTGCAAGATCATACAGGAATTTAAAAGTCATAAGATATAAGATCACAAGTATCAGCAGAGAAAAATGGTCCCCATTTTATAAAAATCTGCATGTGTTCCTGTTCAGTCAAAACATATGGAAAGAGGCCAGCGCTGTGCTGTAGTGGGTAAGGCCACCTCCTGCAGTGCTGATGTCCCATATGGGCGCCGGTTCGAGTCCCAGATGCTCTACTTCCAATCCAGCTCTCTGCTGTGGCCTGAGACAGCAGGAGAAGATGGCTTAAGTGCTTGGACCCCTGCACCCACATAGGAGACCCAGAAGAAGCTCTTGGGTCCTGGCTTCGGATCGGCCCAGCTCTACCCATTGCGCCTACTTCGGGAGTAAACCAGTGGATGCAGAACTCTCTCTCTGCTCTCTCTCTGTAACTCTGCCTTTCAAATAAGTAAAAATAAATAAATAAATAAATAAAACAAGTGAAAATGCTGATCCCTCCCACCACAGGGTTTACAAGTATGGAACTTGGAGTCAGACAGAAGTTGCTTTCAGTACTAACTGCATTAATGCATTACTTTATCAACAACACACAAATTAGTTAAGTTTTCTGGGCCTCAGTTTCAACAACTGTACCATAGGGGACATAAGATCAACTTCGTAGGGTTGTTGCTACTCCAGGAACTCTACCAGGTACAGGATGCTTCAGCTGACACCTCACCAATAGAAGGCATGCTTCGTACATTCTGGGACACCAGCAATTTTTTTCTTTTCTTCTCTTTTCCCAGTTTTTCTAGGCCAGGTTTCCCTTTCCTAGAAACAACCTCACCCTAAGCAAAAGGGATATAAAGACATTACTCTTTTGAAAAGGAAAATCAAAAAGACCTGGTGTGAGGTAATTTCTTTAACCCAAATCTATCTGCAATGCAGAGCATTTTCTCCCTCTCTCCCTCCCTCAATTCTTCCTTCCCTCCTCCCTCTCTCCTCTCCCTTCCCTTCCTGCCTCCCCCTCCCCTCTGTCCTGTTCCTCCCTCCTTCCCACATTCCCTCCCTCTCTCCTTCCTTACTCTCTCTCTCTCTCTCTCTCTCCTTTCTTCCTTTTATAAAAACAACAAGATTATTTTATGACAGTCGACTAGTAAAATCCAAAACAAAACAAAAACTGTTTGTTCCTTACTTCATCTAGACTTGCAGACTTGCCAGGGCTCCTAAAGTGTGTGTTTAAAATCCTGTTCTCACCTCCACCCTGTTCCTTCCTAGCCCGCTCTCCCCGCCCCCACACTCTCCCCACTGTCTCCTCACTGCTGCAGCCAGGATCAGGCAGAAGCCGCCATCTGGATGCTCCCGGTGGTTAAGCCCCCCCCCCCCCCCCCCCCCGCTAGGTGCAGACCTGCCATGACCTGGCCCTTGACTTCTCCAAAGCAGCCAGGCTGGCTCCCGTGTGAAGCCCTTTGCCCACGCCATGCCACCCTCTGCCCGGGTGCTCTCCTCCACACCTCCCCATGGGTGATGCTCTTTCTAGTCTGCTTCTTTCACAAGGGCTTTCCTGACCAAGGTGCCTGGACCAGCTCCTCCTCTGATCCTTTACTTCACTGCACTCCCTACTTTGTTGTAATACGCTTTCTTGTTCTATTAGGTTACTAATTTGCTGTCTAAGCAGCCTAAGGATAGGAACCATTAGCTCTCGTCATTACTGGGTCTCCAGTGGCCAGTAAAGTGCCTTGCAACAGTAAACACTAATGCTTATTGAGTGAATGAATGCATGAATGGTAGCAGTCTTAGTCGTGTTGTGTTGCTATAAATACCACAGCCTGGACAATTTATAATGAACAGAAGTGCATTGAGTCACAGTTGCAGAGGCAGGGATATCCACGGTCACAGTGCTGACATCTGGTGAGTGCCTTTGAGCTGCATCCCCACAGGGCAGAAGGGAAAAGAGAGACAGGAGGAAGGGGCTGAACTCCCCCAACCCTTGCACCCCTTATAACAGTGTAGATCCATTTTACGAGGCTGAGCTGAAACCGAGCTGATGAGGCTCTTCACTAGGGCCTCCTCTTGACACTTCTGAAATGCAGAAGTTTCCTACTGTGTTTCCCCAGTTCTTCCCCTAAGTTTGCCTGCGCTACTCTTTTTTTTTTTATTAAAATTTTTATTTACTTAAATGGAACAAATTTCATGTATTTCATACATCAATTTTAAGAACATAATGATACTTCTCACCCCATCTACCCTCCCTCTCTCAATCCCACCATTCCTCTTACTTCCTTTTTTTATTTTTCTTTTAATTTTTGTGATAATATACTTCTTTTTTCTTTGAGAACAAGTTTTATCACTCATTGAAGAAGCACCTAAGGAGACAAGCAATGGGGCTGGGCATTGAGGCTTATCTAAAACTTATGAGACATAAGAATATCCTCCACTGTCTTTGAGAACAAGTTTTAACAATAGGTTGTAGCCATGAAAGTCAGGTTACTAAATCGCTCGTGCTTGAGTAGCTTTTGTGGAGCTCACCGCTGAGCTGGCCTAAATCAGTTGCAGTTAGACTGAGACTGACCAGCTGAGCTGAAGATGTGAAAAAAAAAAGAAGGCTGTGGCATACAGCTGACACCTGGAACCAAAAACGCAACTCCCCCACTCCCCATGGAACCAAAACCTGGAGAGTCAGTGACAACGGGAGAGCTTTAGGAAGGGAGAGCGCCAGCAGCTGACACCATCTGCTCAGTGGACTCCTCCTACTAACCCGTACATGGTCCAGCTGCAGACCCCTCCAATCAGCAGTCACCCTGGTGATGTGTCCACTTCCTGAGTTCTCTTACCCAATCCCAAACAATGTTCCCTAGTCCCTGTCAAGGAAGCAGATTTGGGTTTTACCCCATCTCCGTGCTGGTGGGCCATGCAGGAAAAGCCTTTATTGACCCAGATGGGTTGGGCTGCTCATCCAGCAGTGAGCCCTTCTTGTTCAGTCACACAGCTACCATAACCTAAGCTCCTCTCATTAGGTCCTGCCTCTCCACACTGCTGCACTGATGAGACGTTTCCAACCCATGAGCTTTGGAGGGGACAAAACATCCCAAGCATAGCAAGAGCATTTAAGAGGTCAGTTTAGGCTGCACCAGAGTTTGAGGTTTGGCTCCAAGGAAGCTTGGCACCCTCCTTTAATCCTCTGTGTCCCATTTGTCTTACATGTAGGGCACCTATAAAGACTTAAATTGAGCAATACACATACTACTTACAGTAACTTTGAAATAAACATTATGTCTTTGAAAGAGTCACAGAATTGAAAACTTGGGTTTTTAATGAATGAGTTAATAGGAACCCAAATGAGACCTCAAATGCTGCTAGCACATACCGCCAAGATACAACTCTTCTACAAGTTAAAAATGTCACTCATCTTCAAATATACATAAAATAAACACATCAAATCATTTAGCTCATTCCTGAGGAGACCAATAAAACGTTAAAACCAATTCAGATGAGAATCTGAAAAGACGACACATTGACCATCAGAAATGCTGACATGAGTTTGGAAATAGGTGTCAGTCTGGTTACTATACTATCAGGATAGAAAATGCAAAGCTTTGTTCTGAAGGACAAGAATCGTTGCAGGGAGAGTCGGGGAAAGGGCATCCTCAGGAGAGGATTTCAACACTGCACAATGCGGTTCCTGCTAGGCATGAAATTCCCCGAGGATCTGATTTATCTCAACCTGGCAGTAAAGTCAGAGTCTTTCCTGCTCACTTACCCAGAAGATAGATCTACATCTAGAAGCCATTCTTATCTTCTTCCTAATATCTCCTGGAGGCTACTCTTTCCCAGAGTTATAATCAGAGTGGTATCTGCTTCAGGGAGAACTGAGAAGACTCAGACTGGAGGAGTAAAATCCTAGGTAGAGTCATAGAAGGAGAACCTGTCAGGAAATTGCTGAAGTAAAGGCAGTGAAAAGGAACCGGCCCCAGGAGCTGGATGGACCACAAAGGGTGAGGGGAGCTCAGTGTAATCTGGAAGACTTAGGACTTAGAGAGCGCAAGGAGCAAATATGCATTAATCATAAGAGGATTACTTCTCTATGCTGACAATAAAGGCGGGTAATTTCCCCTTCCTCTCCCCTTTCTTTCAGAATTTCTTGCTGTATCCTTTCAACTGCATATAAATCATTCTAATAACTAAATAAGCCTCCTGCCAGTCTCATAACTCAGGAATGTTTCCTGAAGGACCTGTAGGCCATCACCTTGAGGTGGAATCACTAAGACCCCAGCTCCCCATGTGCTGGAAAGACACGGGTCTAACTGCAACTTGCAAAATCTACCTAGTGCATCCTTGGCTTGGCTTTGAGAAATGAGAGATTTCTTCCTGCCTGTGCAGGGCCATCAGTGGGCTGCCTGTGGTGCATGGCACATTCTGATTTCACATGTGTTCAATAATAAAATTGTTTTCTCTCTCTTGTCCCTTCGCAAAGAGGCTGGGAGGCGATTTTGTTTGTAATTATGTGTCTCCTAACAACAGCTTGTGTCTTCGTCTGTTTTCTGCTGCTGTAACAGAATACCAAGGCTGGTAGCTTGTAAAGAATAGAGCTTTGTTTCCCACCATTCTACAGCCTGCTAAGGGTCACAGCCGGTGAGTGCATCACAGGGTGAGGGAGCACAGTGGAGGGGAGGCAGCAGAGAGAAGGCTCCCAGTCAGTATTGGGAAGTGTTGACTCTGCAGCCATAGAAACCTCCCTGGGAAATCAGAACGCCTGGCAAAAGATGCTCAGAACACCTGTCAGAGTGCCCAAGAGTTGATGAAGGAAACATCTTGCTCTGGGGGGTTTGTCTGCAGTCAAGCTGCCCTGCTGCAAAGTTGGCACCGTGAGGAGGCCATGGCTCTGGCCAAGGGCCTGCAGGCTGACTTCCAGGCTGAGAAGTGAATGAGTCCCAAGTCTGATTCCAGCTGGGGAAGAGGAATATGCTAGGGGGGAAATCTAGGAGGCAGAAAAAAGTAACTTATTAAATTGCCATCACCTGACATACAGATCATTTCAGAGATACAGAGGAAGCGTAGTTTCTCAGGTCCAGAAACTGTGGTTTCAAGTACACGCATCCTAAGGGGTCTGCTTCAAAGCTGGAGGGCTCATCCTCCACTCCCAAGAGTTCTTCACGGAACATACTTGCACAGACTCCATACACATCTGTTTTGAATGACAGTAGTATGTTATCATGGGGAAATAAATATCTAAGGCTTCTAAAGCAGCCCCAGTGGGTAGGAGAGCTATTCAAAAGGGAATTTTAAATGCCTGGGGTTAGAATTCTAAGCCTTGGGCTAAAAGAAGACCCAGTGCTTGCTACCAGTTCAATCAAACCATGAATTTCAAAGACATTCAATCTGTTCTATGTCACTTTAGCCACAGACTAAAAATAACAGCAGTTGTTTTAGTCATGCATGATGGAAAGCAAGTTATCTAAGGAAGCATTTTAGAATTCAGGCAAGTGCTGTCCATAACATCAAATTTTAAAATATTTTGCAATCGGTAGCAAAATTAACTACAGCCTAGAGTAATACATACATGTTTTTCCAACAGGACATAAATATGCAAATTTCCAGTGACAAACTGACATTTTCTATATTCTGGATGGCACTTTACCACCATGTACATTGCAAAACAGCCAAGTGTTTATTTTTCTTGTTCATTATCCAATGCATTTTCCAATTGGTATAATGACTCTAATAAAGATACCACGGCTTATTGAAGTCTTTCAGAGGGTACCACAAGGCCTCTCACTGAAGTAGGAATAGTAACAAACCAACAGCTTTAAGAATGCTGTTAGGAGAACTTAGGTTACTATTGAAGGTTACTATTTAGGTTACTGTTGTTATCATTAATAAAATCCTACTCTCACTGGGATTTCCTTTATTCATATTAATGCTGCATTTTGCTTTCTAAAAGGCAGTTTCCACTGGGTTTTTCCATAAATCATAGGCATTTAACCTTTCAAAACACTTGAAAAAATAACTCTGGTGAATTTTGCTTCCAGGGATCCTCTGGAAAGATTAATGAGACTTCAAAGATGTGCACCACTTGTTCTATTTATTTGGATCCACATAACCCTTAATTTGTAAGTATTCTGACTACTTCCATTCACAATTCTAGACACAAATGTGTAACAACAAATATGTGAAGCTATTACTCTAAATGCATTCAAAATGCCAGGAGGATGGCTGGCACTTGTAAGAGGAATCACCAAAGAATATTTCAGCAGCGGCGTTTTCCTGACATCCATAAAGGTCTTGAGCCATGTTCTTGCAGCTTATGATTTCAGTCGAGCCTAATTGGTCATAAAGTATTGAGTTTGATCTTTGCTTATTCTTTTAAAACATCTTCCTTTAACTCTGACCCAGCACCTTCACATAGTTAGAAAAATACAATCTGATTTCTTCTTGTTATAATTAAACTGGTTTTAAAAACAAATGTTTTGGAACTTCAGAATTTCTTTTTCAACTTGCACATTTGTTGAGAAGGGAAATTATAACTAGTAGGGGAAGTTTAAGGACACTTTTGAAGAAAGCAAAATTTCAGTGAAGGGAAATCATGGACGAGTAAAAAGCACACAAATCTGAAGATCTGTGCTTTATGCTAATTCTGCTCTTTGCTTTAACAGTGGCTATCAACTATTGAATGCCTAACACATGCCAGCACTCTACAAACATCACACCTAATTTTCAAATAATCTATCAGGTATACAAGAGATTTTCTAAAAGTTCATGGATTATTCATATTATAGAAAAACCTATGCATTTAAAAAATTTTTGCACCCAGCGCGCTGGCCGTAGCAGCCATTTAGGGGTGAACCAACAGAAGGAAGACCTTTCTCTCTGTCTCTCTTTCTTACTGTCTAACTCTGCCTGTCAAAAAAAATTTTTTTTTGCACCAAAATAAATTTATCTTTTATTTTCCATTAACTTTTTAATGTGCCCTTGTATTATTTTTTCTCCATTTATAGGCAAGAATGGGAAGTAAAATAAAAAAAAACTAGTGTGAGGCACAGCTGATCGAAAGATTATTATGAAAACATATTAAAAACACAACATTTGTATTATTAACATGAACATCAATAATACTAAGAGACTAAAATATACCATACCAGGTATTATGTGTTATGTAATCTATATTTGTCACTCTACTAAATCTTTCCCAAGCAGTAACTTTTATAATCTTATGTTTCATATAAGAACATTGAAACTTTTGAGCTTATATGACTTGCTCAGAATTGGCCAATGACACATCTTCAAGCTAGATGTAATGCTAAAATACAGCGACCCAGCCACTGTTCTGGGAATAGAAAGGCGCTGGCCTCTTTTAAGCCCACTCCTGTCATTTTCTCTTTCCCAGCCAGAAGGTGTTAATTTCAAATAAGGTTGGGTGTAAGGGCTCGTGGTTAGTATACTTTAATGAGAAATGGGCAGCTTTGAGCGTCACTGATAGCATAGCCATTCTAGTAACTCTGAAGACAATGAAAACATGGAGCAAAGCAGTTACGCTTAACTTCTAGTTCCTTCCTAACGACTTCAAGAATGATTTAATGTGTTTATTCTTACTAATCCATAAACAATTATAGGTAAAGGAATAAAAAACAAAAAAATTAGCCTGATTTCCTACCTAAATTCATTGACTTACATATGCACATATGTACTTTATCATCCTGTGTCCCTTTAAGTTTCATTGGTGGGTACAAAGCCGGTGTAAATCCTATAGGAGTCTTCTAGTACAAATTATTATGTGTGGTCACAAATGATTCAATTTATTAGGGACAATGATAAACTGGAGAAGTTTCAGGGGGAGGTAAATAAAACAGCAAAGACTCTCCAAAAAGCAAGACATGGGAATAATCAGAGGAATGTGTACTATTTTCCTACAAGACTTGAAAAGACCACATGGAGAAGCCATGAGGGGGACTAGAGCAGTATGTGTGACAGCTCCAGCTGAGTTCCCAGCTGACAGCCAGAATCAACTGCCAGGTATGTGAATAAGCCATTTGGGACATTTACGTCCAGTCAAGCCCCCAGATGACTCACGTCACAGCTGATACTTGAGGAACTGAAGAACCACCTAGCCGAGCTTAGTCAAACCACAAAATTGTGACAGATGATAAAAATGGTTGCTGTTCTAATCCAGTAAGCATCAGGGTTGCTGTTAAGGGGCAGGACTTAGATATAGGCCTATAGCCAGAAGTAATTAGGAGGTAGATTTTGGCTTATAAAAAAATAAGTAACTTTCTAATAAATAGGATCATGCATTGTTAGAGCTGGCAGTGAACAATTGATTATGGAATTGTTCAGCACAATTAAGGAAGCCATTTGGGATGAGGTAAAATTCGGATTCTTCTAACCCTAATTCTTTCCTTGTATTCTTTATTTTCCTGGTTCTAATTTACCACCTTCGGGATTTTTAAAAAATCAATCTGCAACATCAGCTTATAAACTTATTCTTGCCTTTTCATAAACCTAGGAAATGTGTAATCAGTTGATCTCTTGGATAGTGTCACATCTTTTATTCTATGCATGTACTACTAAATCAAAGGATAAATTGATTCATTTACAATTAGGAAATATAAAAGTTTGTGTCTTTATTACAGAAGGTTCAAGTACATGCAAGGAACACGGAGAAAAAATAAGGTACTGCCTCCACAGTGATTCTATTAAATTGGGGGAATAGTGACTAAATCAGTCATTTTAATACCCATTGGAATCATAACACATATGAACACTGTTTTTTTATAATATACATTTTCTACTAACTTTTTAAAGACTCATTGTATATATGAATTTAATTCTTGTACCAAAATAAATGTACCTTTTAAATCTATTTTTCAATTTTTCCAAGTACTCATGTACACAAGATCACAGTAATTCAATGTGAAAGAAGAAAGAGAAATCACATGTAATGAAAGGAATTAAAGTAGTCTGATGACAGCTGCTATCAATCAATAAGTTTTGATATACAAGTTTAATTGGACAATATGAGAAAGGGGCATTCCAAGCAGTGGGAAAAATTTGAGCAAAGATCTGGAAGCAGGGAATATTTGGGGAACAGAAAGTTGTCCAGTTTGATGTTACTAAAAATACAGGGCACTCACAGCAATAGATAATGTTGGAAAGATGCTCAGAACAGCATAATTTAAGGGTTGAAACCAACTTGAGGTGTACTTAATTCTGAAGACAATGAGGGCATGCTGAACATTTTCAAGCAAGGACATTGCCTGATCCCAGCCAGGATGTAGAAAGATTAACAGAGCAGCGGCTTGTTGAAGAAGTGGGAGAGTAGAAGGAGGATAGGTACTTGGAGCCAGGATTCTAGCCAGGCAGCCCGATCTGAGTCATCACAACAACATTTGCACCAGGACGTCCCACAAGCCTTTCAAACCTGAGATGGACATTCTAGAACTCTTCATCCCCCACCCCCACCCCACACATATCACTCCTTTAACCCTCCTCATGTCAGTAAGGGGCACCACTGTCCAGCCAATTCCTCCCTTGACTTCTCCCTTTCCCTCACCTCCACATCTGGCCCATAAGGACATCTTGACGCTATCGTGTTCAAAATCCTCTGAGAGTGGCCTATTGCAAAATCCACACTTTTACGCTGGCCTCAATGACCCTGTGTATTCTGCCTTCTGCTCAGCCTTCAGATACTCTCTCCTTTCTCTCTGTCTCCATGGTACTATGGTCTTTTTCTGTCACTTGAACATACCAAGCTCACTCCCACCTCACAGCCTACTTGTTTTTAATTGTTATTAATATAAAGAGAACAGATTTCATGTATTTTATAGATACAATTCTAAGAAGATAACCATACTTCCTTGCTCCCTCCAATGCCCTCAACCCCCTCCTTCTTTCCTTTCTTTTCTTTAATTTATGCAAATACATAATTTCAATTTACTTTATAGTCACAGACTTAATGCACCACTAACCATAATATTCAACAAGTAAAAATAGAAAGACACC